>NC_088300.1:50929818-51229818 GCF_032854445.1 Liolophura sinensis
AACTCACAGCGACTACATTGGTAAAAGGGGGTACTACGTCTTTTCGCCGCGTTGGCGTGGTAACCACTTCGGCCAACTGTGCATCTCCAGACTCTCAGAGCCTTTCTATGGTATATTATAACGTATTCTGTCCATAAACTATAAATAAATAATACAACTACTAAGAACATCATATTCTTGGTTAGTTGTATATGTTAAACATATATGATTTTATGTTAAACACCAAATCTGTAATGTGCCAACTCAAAACATATATCTTGGGTTTACTTTGTAAGCTTACCTTGTCTAATACTTACTGCCGTAGCAACCATCCGTAACTACGAACATTCTATTTTTGGTTAATTTCATATATTTAAACATAAATGATAAACACAGAATGTGCAATACATGTGCCTACTAAAAACAAATATCTTGGGTCTTAATATCTGGCAGGATATCCTATCTAATACATTTACTGACACAGCAACAATCACGTGACACGTCTTGTTAGTTGATGCCTCAAGACCAATTCTTCAGTGAAAGTGATATCAAACATTACAACAGTATTCGCAACAAAGTTCAGACCCCTTCCGCGTTCAGAATATTACGTTGGGGTAAGCTGTTCCAAGAGCTCATATTTTTTTTATCTTCAGTCCGCTGTCTGTGGCTCTGGATAGCATACAGATAGTCTGACTTACTTTGTCACAAAGTTAAAGGTAGCGTCGAAAATCTTCCCGGTCGTCTTCTCGTGAGCTTTCACCTTGAGCTCTGTGCCACCAACTATAAACTTCACTCCGACTTCACGGTTCTTCTCTCCCGTCAAATCCGGCAGGTCTACTCTGAAACTACCTAACTTAAAACATGAAGGGTCAGTTGTATATTTGGATTTGGTCACCGTGGATTTGTACACTGCCACCGTCATTTTTGTTTGTCCAGAGTAAGTCGGAGAAAAGGTATGTTCGCTAGTTTCCATACCATATGGCACTTCTTCATCAACAGAAACAAATCTGTAAAAAATATCCTTGCACTTCCTCTCACCTTCAATCATAATTAACTTGTCAGGATCATGTTCACCATCAACAAAAGTGGATAAGCTACGAATTCCGTAAGTAAAGGCAGCCAGACGGATTCCAATGGCACCGGGCCGATGGCCGAATATCACCGCCCCTTTCACCACAGACAGGACGGCGTCCAGTGGAGTGACCACATTCACAGACCGGAAGTTCTTCCTGAACTCCTCTTGGAGAAGTGGCGATTCAGAAAACCCACCCACCAGTAAGATGTGGGAAATTCCTCTACACTTGGGATCCGCCATTAGTGTTTCTACATGAGTGATAATTTTCTGAATGGTTGGTTTCATCAACGACTGCATTACTTTACCACTGATTCTCATCTTATCGCCTGTTAACCGAACATCTCTGGATAACCCAGACTCAGCCACTTGGTCCTCTAGCGAGCACTTGGTCTGAAAGCTGAACGTTTCATGTAGAGAAGCCGGCAACCGGAAGGTGAATTTCTGTTCATCATTACTAGATATCCTCCGTTTATTGATTTCAAATTCTTTCTCAAGTTCCAGCCAATCACCTTTACGGTAAAAATCTTGAGCAACAGTTCGGTGAACTGGTCGTCTACCTGAGTGCCGCCCCAACCTCCCCCGCTGGCTTTGTGTAGTTCTTTGAGATCCCCGTTTAGCATCACCTCGTGCACTGTCGTGTCCACAGTACCACCTGGGTAAAATAAAACGTTATCAACCAAGTTTAGGCCCATGAGTTACATTCTTTATTTAGATACACATGTAGGGATGACAGATTGAAGAGAAGCCACACAGTTTCAAAATAATGAGTGAGTAAAATAATAAATGATGTGAGTAAAAGCCCTCTGTCCAAAATTCTGGGAAATGATCCTGTATAGTTTATCATGCCAATGTTGTTGATCAACCATGCCCACACCTAGTTTTTGCCGTTAACGGTTCAACAGCCCACACTGTCTACAGTGTGATCATATAACCGCCACACGATTAATCAAAATTCTGTGCCATTTTACTGGTAATCACTTGCTTCAAATCAAAGAGTTTCTGTATATTTCAAACTTCTATCCCTAGACAAGCAGTAACATTATCCATGCGTCTATAAACCTACTCAATATATATAAGATCTATTCAGTATATGCTCTATGAGGCACAAGCGAATGATCAATATCTTGTAAATTGACTTCTTCGGCGTAGTATATAGCTTCATCGCCATGGTTGTTAATTCTAATGAATAATAATTTAAACTTGTGAATATTCAGGCAGGAAGCAATATGGATAAACTCATGACCTTATGTATTAGATGAACAGTTACCACTTCATCTGCATAAATACGTAATTGTTCTTCTAAAGCGCGTGCAATCAAAGTGCAGTACGATTTGAACAACGACACGATTGGGTACAATGACGTCAGATCTTATAGAATCGTTAAAACAAAAATGGTTTAGATTTAATTCCACGACTAGAATCCCTACGCACATGGCATACGAATGATAATGCGTTTACATTATGTTAAATACCTCCAGCGTCCACGACAATGTATCGAGATCCATTCCGCGAGATGTCGTCTGCGTCACAGAATTCGTCATCGGATCGACTGTTCGCTAATAAGGACTGACAGAAAATGGAGGCCGCTTCCGGTTCCAGTGCAATAGCCAGTTGATCTCCAAGTGTGCCAGACTGGTTAAAGAAACAAAACATGTAAATATATGCTATCATTTGTTGTTTAAACGATATCGAAAAGGATGTATCATTGTGAACAAAAATATGAATATGGTAAAAGAATACACTGACTTTTCTTTACACCTGAGTAAAAATCAAGGCTGAGTGTTAAAATAATAACCCAATTGAATACCAGTGTTTTGTGTGTAATAGATTATTAACAGTCAATCGGATTATATGATAGAAAATCATAAACATCAAAGAAACCATTACATGAAAATTTTGTCTCGAATTTGTACATGTAGAGCGGCTTTCCTCATGAACTGCTTGGCATCCTCGTCCCAGATAGCAGGTACCGTCAGCACGTATTGGATCTCCGAGTCAGCCACTTGCTGCTGAAGGCTTCCACTGAAATGCTCCTTAAGGTACAGTATTGACATGGCAAATACACTGAGGGCATTGAACCGCTGTCCGGATACTGACTCCAGCTCCATAGTCTCACTTATCTGAGGTACAAACAAAAACCAGATAGACTAAAGCAGGTGCATTATGAAAAAATCAAACAATAAAGTGGTATTTTTGTACGAAAGAAAGGCAACATACCACTCATCAGTACTTGAAGCAATGGTACTGTACGACCTTATTCGTTCATCTTACTTCCTAGTAAATATTTTTGAGTACCGTCTAAAACACAGGTGAAATAAGTAAATACTAACTAGTAAAACAGAGCTATAAATGTTAAATTAGCAAGTAAATGCTTGATACAAAACATGCAATATACTCCGTGCACAAAGGGCAGAAAGTGTACCAGGGGACACAACTTTTGTAACTCATCCATACATGTGACGTGTACATGGCATGCTCTTGTCTCTGTTGAATTTTTATCATTAACATCTGTGTGTGCCAGTCCTATTAACAATAACAGAGCAGACCACACATTTTTCTGTTCATGATCCAAAGGTTACCTTCAGTACTTATATCCATTATACAAATAGTGCATGCTGAGGGATGGGATATCAGGACCGTGGGATATTTCAAGATCCATGGGTATATATCCCCACAGTTGTAAGGGAAAATTTGCGTCGTCATGTTGAATTATCGTCATATTTTATCGTGGCAATAAATAAAGACTTTAGAGCCCAGGTTGTCGTTTTCAGGTCTCTTTGTGTCTTACCTCAGATTTGTAGAGGTTCATCTTAATAATAACAACCAGTTTTTCTCCTCCTTGTTTTTGGCGACTTGCGAGTACTTTGTCTCTGCTTCATATCCGAAACTGTGGAAATCTCCATACGGGTCTATCAGTACAGAGGTCGGGGTTTTGTACGAGGTCTGAAGGTGGTTGTCCCCATCTGACCAAACCTTGTTGGTTGTAATCTTGAGTTTATCAGCCAGAAACTCGTGTTGGAAGGAGAAGGCGTAGCCGGAATATGTTGTACCGATATCAATGGCGATCACCATAAGGGGTTTGGAATGGGCCATGGTTACCCGGTTTACTGCCAGGTCAAGGCTATGTGAACTGAGGAGAGAGGACTGTTCAAACTTAAATTTCAGATTTAACTAAGCCGAGTTTTCAATTTTGTAAATAACCCCAAAGCCATTGTGTAATAATGTATTAAACATGTACTAAATCTGCTACTGCTATAATTGGGATGGAACAAGAGCCTTTGCTTCTGAGGTATGCTAAACCTTTGACTATAAAATCTGACAATACAGGTATGAGCTAATACATTTTTGAATAACCGATGATAGGACAATAACTCGATATTAACTAAAACTGATTATAATATATAATTCAACAAGTATATGTAAGCATAAGTGTGATTTTCTTTATTTGTCCATCAGATAAGAGTACTGAAATAAACATGTGAAAATTTGCAAATGTGATGAAACTGGGCCAGTGCATAAGAATATCTTCAAGATACAACAAAGTTAGCCGAGTGTATAGGAGAAATCCACGTTAAGTGCCCCACAGACTCTAGGACGTATGATGAGCTATACGTCGATTCGAACATGCGACCCGGCGGGTAATAACATGTAGTCTCTGAACAGACCCATTCTAGACCGCTGGGTTCTATATAGGCGGACATAAACCGTGTATATTTGGTAAGTTTTGGCCTATAGAGCACGTTAAATCTCCCTCGGTAAGCTTGCAGGCCTTGATCGGTACAACGCTGAGATAGGCTACATCAATAGGCCTGCTCCAGGCTGACAGAGAAAAGCGTTAGAAACTGAATGTTTGTACTCGACAATCAACTTTTCTCCCAGAAGACTTACAACACTGGCACGGTTCTGTGAAGAGGAATTAATCCTATATCTGTAGTGTCGACAACTCACCTCAAGTATATTGATCGCTGGCAAGCTAAAGATTACCACCCTGCTGGATGCTTTCTGGCTAAATGAGCAGGTTGGAGAGACAGATGACGTGGCACCCCAATAACGAAAGTGAAAGCAAAATTACACATCACTACCTTCGCCCGACTTCGCTCTGGGATTTTCCTGGAGTACTTCAAGCATCGATATAAATAGAAATACAGTTAGCGTTATACCATATGAATCTCTGCATGCAATGTCACCGTAATCAATCCCTATTATAAATGTCAATTGCTATTATTTGTGCAATATGGACAATTATGAATCAGTGAAATCATCGAGTTCATGATCCAAGTATTGTATAAACTTCTCCTTACTAAAATGTGCAAATATACATTTGTGTGGTCATGCATGGGTTCATTGTTTATTCATTATTCCTGATCAAGTTAGGTATGATACACAACTGGCACTAAATCCCCTTATGATCATAGTGAGTATATCACGACTCCGTCATTCCTTCTAAAATTTGTGTTAGGCATCTTAAATAGCCAGTTATCAGATCTGCAGCACCCAGGTGAAGTTGTGTATTAAACAGCGGCCCTCACCGAAAGCAGGTGCTCTGAGATGGCAGAGAGTCAGGCTCCAGACTCGGTGGGTGCTATCAACGCTGAGTTTTATCAAGTATCTTGGTACTGCCTTATTTAGGAGGCCTGTCTCTTAAAAATGCCTAATTGCTTGTGGTATGATAGTCTGACTTCATGCAGTGTCTGGGAAGTTTTGCTAAAACTAAAACATTCTCAGCCGCTCACAACTATATATACATATAAATACATAAATGCCTGTTTTACTATGTAGTCTGTCTACATAACACGTTTTCTTCCATGGTCAAGAGTCCTATAGTCGTTTTTGCATGAAGTGGGCACAGCACTTACACACGCTGTTTGAAGAGAAAGGAATTATAGCTGGAATTTTTTTAAACAGCAGCCAGTATGTGTACTAGAAGAATTATATAATCTTGTCAATGAAGGATCCTTTCACGAGGAATTTATCTGACATCATTGCCCACCACTCTCATTAAGCTGTGATCACTCGTTAAATCTTTCTTATCACGTCTGACACCTTGCATATTATGTAGACATGTGTATTGCCTTCATTCAACATGCCGAAATGACCGATCCACCCAAGAATAGCTGATGAATATAAATATAAAAAGATTACCCAATGAAATAGTAGTTAATGATGGACAGCCAAGACGAAACATCATGCAAACGTTGTCCACATACACGGCGGTAGAAGGCAAGTAAAATCTGATAACAGAAGCACTTTTCACTCTCTCTATACGACTGAGGGCAAAAACGGCATAATCATCTGCATAGCTTGGTATCACACTAAACCTTGATGTCAAAATAATTTATTTCAAATATAATCCATCTTTTAGTGATTTCTGTACATTCAATGCATTTCACAGCTGCGTCTGAAATTTTCTATTTGCATAAGCCCTTTGCAAACTTGAGCGTGTGTGTGACTGGATGATGATGACGACTTGTTAAGTTCTGCTGGAGATAGACATCCGCTTAGGCATCATATAAAAGTAGTTAAAGGAGTGGCATAAAAGCAGGAGCAATAGAGGTAGTGTGTGTCTTGATTTAAGCCTTTACCGGGGTCTCGTCTCTGAATCACTGGTGGTTTACTCCGTGGGCATAGATAAATATTACCACCGGTATCAGTGAAAACGAATCAAGTTTACATCTAAAGTGAGACATGAAAAGGAAGGTTACATAAAAGTACATTTCAGTTCTGCAGTGGATGTTTCCTAGGCAGTTGGCTGTAAACAGCTATCCAGTGTGGTATTTGTTATGACTGGTGAATGTCATGTATTGTGTTACTTGACTTTGAGTATGTGAGGCATCCTGTGTGGTGTTTGTTGAGTATGGTTGGTAATGTGTCACGTATAGTGTCAGTTGACTGAATGGGTGAGGTATGGTGTTTGGTGTTTGTTTAGTATGGTTGGTAATGTGTAATGTATGGTGTCAGTTGACGAGTTATAGGTGAGGTATCATGTCTAGTGTTTTTGGAGTATGACTAACAATGCCTCATTATCGTGTCAGTTAACTGTAAATAGGTAAGGTATCCTGTCTTCTGTTTAGTGTGTCATGTATTCCGTTAGGTATCATGCCTGGCGTTTGTTGAGTATGATTGGTAATGTCTCATGTATCGTGTTAAATGACTATGAATAGCTGAGGTATCCTGTCTCCTGTCTGGTGTGTCATGTATTACGTTAGTTTACTGTGGGGTATCATGCCTGGTGTTTGTTGAGTATGATTGGTAATGTCTCATGTGTCGTGTTAATTGACATGGGGTGGGTGAGATATCATGTCTCCTGTTTTTTGGAACGATTAATAATGTATTATTTTTGTGTCAGTTAACTGTGAATAGGTGAGGTATCATGTCCAATGTTTTTTGAGTATCATTGGTAATGTCTCATGTATCGTGTCAATTCACAAGGTCAGGTATCCTACTTGGTCTTCGTTGAGTATAACTGGCAATGTCTCAAGTAACGAGTCATTTGAATGTAAATACCCGAGGCATCCTGTCTCCTGTCTAGTGTGTCATGTATTACGTTAGTTTACTGTGAGGTATTATGTCTGGTGTTTCCACGTACATGTATGTGGTTGGATGAGCTGACGTTTACTGACGTCTGTGTAGAAGTAAAACGTCTTTACAGACATAATTTTTTTCAACGATGCAGCCCAGTTCTTCACGGAAATAGTGATAAAATTTGCAAACGTTAAAATCGAAACAATTAATAACCAGAACATAGCTTTTGGCGAAGCCATACGCAGATTCCTGGACCAGCAATGACGCAATTCTTGATTGGTGTCTTTTATAGTATTTTACCGGATAACACTAATAGACACACAGTTTTGTTATACATTGTACCATTAACCTGTCTATAAACTACCCTTCCGTTTCCCCAACATAAGCTCCGATGCAAAATCGATCTCGACTAATACACATTTAGAACAGTTTATATTCCTGGTTGATTATATATGTAATAAAATATGTTTGTCTAGAAACACGAAATCTGTAATGTTTCAACTAAAACACTTTTCTTGGGTAATGTCTGAGAGGGTATCAGGTCTTCTACATACTTGCCAAACTACCATCAGGTCACTACGAACATTACATTCTTGGTTAATAATACATAGTAAAAATGTATCCTAAGAAACAGTAAATGTGCAATGTATCATGTAAAATATTTGTCTTGGATAATATCAGAGAGGATATCTTGTCTAACATATTTTGGATTTTCAACTATTGGCTTAGTATGAATATAGTATTCTTAGTAACTTGTATATGTTAAACATAAATAATAAGAAACAACAACTCAGCAATGTGTGTTCTAAAACATATATATTGGTGAATAATATCTGACAGATTATCTTCTCTAATATATATATACTGCGTGACAGAGCAACCGACACGTTACATAGCAATAAAAGTGACATCTCGTATTAGTTGGTAGCTCAACATGAATTCCTCAATATATGTGCCAAAGTATTTCACGCAACTATGGATTTAACAATGATGAAATGGTTATCACACACCCGACACTATTCTGCGACAGAGGTCTAACCCTTCCCCTGTTTAGAATATCAGGAAAGGCCGACTGTACTCAGACTAATCTCCCAAATCATCAAGTTTTAGACTTGGGTCTAACTCTATAGTTGGGTATAGCACATCTTCTAGTCCCAGGATCGTCCGGATGGTCTGTTTACTTTGTCACAAAGTTAAAATTAGAATAAAATTAAATTAAATAGAATCGGATTAAAGGTATGTTCATTAGTTTCCATACCATATGGCACTTCTTCGTCAACAGAAACAAATCTGTTAAAAATACCCTCGCACATCCTCTCACCTTCAATCATAATTAACTTGTCAGGATCATGTTCCCCATCAACAAAAGTGGATAAGCTACGAATTCCGTAAGTAAAGGCAGCCAGACGGATTCCAATGGCACCGGGCTGATGGCCGAATATCACCGCCCCTTTCATCACAGACAGGACGGCGTCCAGTGGAGTGACCACAGTCACGGACCGGAAGGTCTTCCGGAACTCCTCTTGGAGAAGTGGCGATTCAGAAAACCCACCCACCAGTAAGATGTGGGAAATTCCTCTACACTTGGGATCCGCCATTAGTGTTTCTACATGAGTGATAATGTTATGGATAGTTGGTTTCATCAACCCTTGCATCGCTTTGCCACTGATTCTCATCTTGTCGCCTGCAAAGCGCAAATCTCCGGATAACCCCTGCGTCCGCCATGTGTTCCTCTAGCGGCCGCTGGTTGTAAAAGCTGAACACTTCACGTAGAGAAGCCGGCAAGCGGAAGCTGAAATTCTGTTTCTCAACACTAGATATCATCCGTTTATTGATTTCAAACTCTCTTTCAAGCTCCAATTTATCCGATTTGTGGTATTTGCCGAACTCCTTTATCACCTTTACGGTAAAGATGTCCGACAACAGATCGGTGAACTGGTCGTCAACTTGAGTGCCGCCCGAACATCTCTGGATAACCCAGACTCAGCCACTTGGTCCTCTAACGAGCACTTGCTCTGAAAGCTGAACGTTTCATGTAGAGAAGCCGGCAACCGGAAGCTGAATTTCTGTTCATCATTACTAGATATCCTCCGTTTATTAATTTCAAATTCTTTCTCAAGTTCCAGCCAATCCGATTTGTGGTGTTTGCCGAACTCCTTCATCGCCTTTACGGTAAAAATCTTGACCAACAGATCGGTGAATTGGTCGTCTACCTGAGTGCCGCCCCAACCTCCCCCGCTGGCTTTGTGTAGTTCTTTGAGATGCCCGCTGGACATCACCTCGTGCACTGTTGTGTCCACTGTACCACCTGGGGAAATGAAACGTTACCAACGAAGAGTAGAACCATAGTTTACACTCTACATTTAGATATGCATGTGGTTGAAGAGAATGGACACATCAAACAACAATACTGAGTCTGCAAAACTGCAGATATGACTGAGAAATGATGCTATATACTCGTTGTTCGTCGTACGTTGCCGACACCTAACTGTTGAATTTCCAAATTAAACACTAGATATTCAACACAATGTTTACACGTTAACGTGAACGGAATGGAAGTTTTCTCTTTCTCGATGTCCTACACAATGATGAAATCCAACAGAAGCACACATACAACCTGGCGTAAAACTACTAATCCTGGTATTTACACTAAATTGATAAGTTTATTAAACATCAAATAAATTTAATTGCAAGTTTTTTTTGCTGTAACATGATCACATTCGTCAAACTGTGTGCAGACATTAATTTCAAAAAAGTGGTGAACCAAGCAAAACAACGGAACTTGGATAAAACATAGTTAAACAGTCCACGTTTTCTTGAGTTTTTCTTTATCTCAGTTTAATGTACATAAAATGATGATTGTACGTCTTGTAAATTGACCTAACTATTCCCCTATTCTGATCCAATCCTCGAGATGTCGTCTGCATCACAGAATTTGTCATCTGATCGGCCGTTTGCCAATAAGGCTTGACAGAAAATGGAGGCCGCTTCCGGTTCCAGTGCGATAGTGAGTTGATCTCCAGGCATTCCAGACTGGCTAAGGAAACAAATCATATACATGCATGCTATCGCTTTATTTCGACACAGAGCTCGAGCAAATTAATTATATTCAGTCAACAACAACGTTGGTTTTATAATGATTTCGAAAAACGGTTCTTTATTATGAATATAATCAGGAAGATGCCAACGAAATACAATTATTTTTAGATGACTATTCTTTACTATATACGTCAGGAAGACTTTGTGTTGAAACAGTTGCCCAAATGAACACCAGCGTTTTGTGTGTAATAGATTATAAGCAACAGTTCGGAATGTATTGTAGATAACCTTAAATATAAATTAAACCATTACATGAAAATTTCATCTGGAATTTGTACCTGTAGAGCGGCTTTCCTCATGAACTGCTTGGCGTTCTCGTCCCACATAGCAGGTACCGTCAGCACGTATTGGATCTCCGAGTCAGCCACTTGCTGCTGAAGGCTTCGACTGAAATGCTCCTTAAGGTACTGTACTGACATGGCAAATACACTGAGGGCATTGAACCGCTGTCCGGACACCGACTCCAGCTTCATAGTCTCACTTATCTGAGGTACAAACAAAAACCAGGTAATGAATATTTTATACCAAAAAGTCAGTCATAAAAGTTCCATATTGATCAAGGTTCAGAGCAAAACATAAACACCGAACAACGCCTGCTACACGTATATCAAGGAAAACAACTCTAGTCAGAACGCCATTCCCCATAGATCACCTGCTATTCTCTCTTTACACTTGCTTGTATCATCTTCCTTTAACAAAATGTGCAGGAGATACACATAACGCAAATGCCTACACTACATAGATTACAAAGCTTAACATGTACTTTGGTAATTAAATCTCTTCTTCGTGTCTCACCTCAGATTTGTAGAGGATCATCTTAAATCGACGGAATAACAACCAGTCTTTTTCCTCCTTGTTTTTGGGGAGTTGGGGGTACTTTGTCTCCGCTTCATATCCGAAACTGTGGAAATGTCCATCCGGGTCTATCAGTACAGAGGTCGGGGTTTTGTACGAGGTCTGAAGGTGGTTGTCCCCATCTGACCAAACCTTGTTGGTTGTAATCTTGAGTTTATCAGCCAGAAACTCGTGTTGGAAGGAGAAGGCGTAGCCAGAATATGTTGTACCGATATCAATGGCGACCACAAGAAGGGGTTTGGATAGAGCCATGGTTACCCGGTTTACTGCCAGGTCAAGGCTCTGTGAACTGAGGAGAGGGGACTGTTCAAACTTAAATTTCAGATTTAACTAAGCCGAGTTTTCAATTTTGTAATTAGTCCCAAAGCGATTGTGTAATAGTGTATTAAATATGCAATAAATCTGCTGCTGTTGTAATTAACATTGGACATTAGTATTGGCTTCTTGGGTTTGCTAAACCTTTGACTATAAAATCTTACTTAACACAGGTATGAGCTAATACATTCTTGAACAACTGAACCCAGGACAAGAAGTCGATATTAACTGAAACTGATTGTAATATATGATTCAACAAGTATATGTAAGCTATTCATTAATGAGATTTTTTGTCTGTCCACCAGATAAGAGTACTGAAAAAACATGTGAATATTTGCAAATGTGATTAAACTGGGCCAGTGCATAAGAATATTTTGATGATACAGCAAAGCTAGCCGAGCGCATAGGCGAAATCCACGTTAAGTGCGTATGGTGAACTATACGTGGATTCGAACATGCGACCGGGCGGGTAATAACAGTCTCTGAACTGACCCATTCCAGACCGCTGGGTTCTATACAGGCGGACCTGTATACCTTGTATACTGGGTAAGTTTTGGCCTATATAGCACGTTAAATCTCCCTCGGTAAGCTTGCAGGCCTTGATCGGTACAAGACTGAGCTATACTACATCACTACGTCTGCTCCAGGCTGACAGAGACGAGAGTTAAAAACTGAATGTTTGTACTCGGTATTCAACTATTCTGGCAGAAGTCTTTCAGTACTGACAAGGTTCTGTGAAGAGAAATTAATCCGACATCTGTAGAGTCGACAACTCACTCAACGTAATTCAATCCCTATTATAAATGTCAACTGTTATTATATGTGTAATATAGACAACTATGAATCAGTGAAATCACCGAGTTCGTGATCCAAATATTGCATAAACTTCCCGTAACTAAAATGTGCAAATATACATTGGTATGGTTATGCATGGGTTCATTGTTTATTCATTATTCCTGATCAAGATAGGTATGAAACACAACCGACACTAAATCCCCTTAATGATCATAGTTAGTATATCACGACTCTGTCATTTCTTCTGGAATTCGTATTAGGCTTTTTTAATAGCCACTTATCAGATGACCTGCAGCACCATGTGGTTAGGGGACGTTGGCACAGGACTGCCCACTGGACTGGACGTGTGCATGACGAAGGGCACAGCACTTACACACGCTGTTTGGAGAGAAAGGAATTATAGCTGGAATGTTTCTAATCAGCAGCCAGTATGTGGTTGAGTATGGTTGGTAACTTCTCATGTATCGTGTCAGTTGACAGGGGATAAGTGAGGTATCATGTCTGGTGTTTGTTGATAATGATTGGTAATGTGTCATGTATCGTTTCAGTTGACTGAATAGATGAGGTATCATGTCAGTGATCTGTAAATAGATGAGATGTCACTTCTGATGTTTGTTGAGTATGATTGGTAATGTCACCTGTACATTCCCAGTTAACTGTGAATAGCTGAGGTATCCTGTCTTCTGCCTTGTGTGTCATATATTACGTTATTTTACTGTGAGGTATGTCTGATGTTTGTTAAGTATGACTGGTAATGTGTCATCTATCGTGTCAGTGAACTGTGAATAGCTGAGGTATCCTGTCTCCTGTGTAGTGTGTCATGTATTACGTTAGTTTACTGTAAGATATCGTGTCTAATGTTTGTTGAGTATGATTGGTAATGTGTCATCTATCGTGTCAGTTGACTGTGAGCAGCTGAGCTATCCTGTCTCCTATATAGTGTGTCATGTATGACGTTAGTTTACTGTGAGGTACTGTGTCTGGTGTTTCCACGTACATGTATGTGGTTGGATGAGCTGACGTTTACTGACGTCTGTGTAGGAGTAAAAACGTCTTTACAGACATGAATTTTTTCAACGATGCAGCCCAGTCCTTAACGGAAATAGTGATAAAATTTGCAAACGTTAAAATCGAAACAATTAATTAACCAGAACTGACCGCTCTGACGGTAAGATGTTGCAGAGGTTAACAAATCTTCGCCACGGTCCAGCTACAAATCTAGCTCTTGGTTTATCTGCCATTTCATACCGCCTCAAGGCTCAAACGTAAAATGTATAGAGGAGCGACCATGACATAAAGGTACGAGCTCTTCCCACATGCATACCGATCGTAAAGCTTATGGTATAGTATATAATAAACAACTAAAGCTCTAGAAAATTAGGCAAAACTACTTTCATTTTATTCCTGAAGGAATACACATGTTTCTATTCACATAATGCATATGGCGTAAAACAAAAAAATACATGTCCCCCCTCTTCACCAATGGGACTTGAGATCTGCGAACATAGAAGCGCTACTTCATCCTGAAAACATAATTACAACTCCTGACATAGCTTTTGGCGAAGCCATACGCAGATACCTAGACCAACAATGACGCAACTCTTGATTGGTGCCTTTTATAGTATTTTACCGGATAAGACTAATAGACACACAGTTTTGTTATAACCGAATATCACCACACCCTTTCACCACAGACAGGACGGCGTCAAGTGGGGTGATCACAGTCACTGACCGGGAAGTTCTCTCGGAACTCCTCCTGGAGAAGTGGCGATTTAGAAAACCCACCCACCAGCAAAATGATGGATGGATAGATGGTTTCATCAACCCTTGCATCACTTTGCAACTGATTCTCATCTTGTCACCTGTAAACCGAACATCTTTGATAACCCAGACTCAGCCACTTGGTCCTCTAACGAGCACTTGCTCTGAAAGCTGAATACTTCACGTAGAGAAGCCGGCTACCGGAAAGTGAATTTCTGTTCATCATTACTTGATATCCTCCGTTTACTGATTTCAAATTCTTTCTCAAGTTCCGGCCAATCCGATTTGTGGACTGTGGCTGGGGTGAAACCCAAGTCATTAAAAATGTTGGTATACTCTCTTCTTCGGAGGTATGTCTACCAGCCGAATTGGTTCTGCCAATATAGCCTGACTTCATACTGTGTCAGGTGTGTTTTCCTAAAACTGAAACAGTTTTATACATGATCCACCCCACTCTATAGCTGATGATTATCAGATATAAATACAGTACCCAATAAATAGGTAAAATAGTAGTTTCCCTATAATTATGGACAGAACAGACGAAGCAACAAGGTGCATAGGTTCTCCACATACACGGCCGTCGATGAAAGGTAACATCTGATAACAGAAGCACTTTTCGCGCCCTCCACGTGTTATTCACAAAAACAGGATATCATCATTATGTTTTAGCTCTATTTCTATATTTAGTGCAGTTCATAAGTGCGTCTAATTTTATATTTGCATAAACGTTTGCAAACATGAGCGCGTACGTGTCTGACAGGCATAATGATGACGGCCTGTAAAGAAACATCCGACTCGTCGTCACATCATGGCAGTGAATGGAGTAATATAAAAGCCGAATCAGTATACATAATCCCGGTTTTATTTAATCTGTTACCGGATATTCGTCTGTCAAATCATTGGTGGTTAGCACCGTGGACATCCATAAATATATCCGCAGGCATATAAGTGAAAACGATCCTGTTCAAATCTGAGATGAGGCACAAAAAGGAATGTTACATGAAAGTACACATTTAAGTTTAACCGTGATTTTGTTATCTAAGTATTTTGCCTTATTCATATTTTCTGTATGCATGATTTATTTACTAATTTATTTGATTGTGATTGTTTATCACCATCCTGAGGAATCTTTCGCTTATACGATGGCAGTCATTTTCATTGGGTTAAGTAAACTACCGACCTTTGGCAAGCTGTCCACCAAATTTCCAACATACGACGTACAGGTATTGACACTGAGGTAATAACACTGAGGCAATGTGTCATCTATTGTGTCAGTGGGCTGCATGTAAATATGGGAGGTATCTTATCTGTTTACTAATGCTGGCCGTCGTCGTATAATTGAAATATTCTTGAGCACGGCGTAAATCACTAATCAAATAAATAAATTATCTGCTACTTGTACGGGCTGGTAAAGCATCCACACATCATGTCAGTTACCTGTGAGAAACCCTGTCTCCTGTTTGTTATCCTGTCTGGTGTTTGCTAGATATTATTGGTATAATGTGTCATGTATCGTGTCAGTCGACGATGAATAGATTATATACACGTCTTATGTTTGGTGTGTCATGTATTATGGCAGTTGACTGTAAATATGTGAGGTGTCATATCTGATGTTTATGTGATTATTTGAGTTTTTTTTTTATTGATTTGATTTCTTTTACGCCGCACTCAAGAATATTTGACTTACAGGTCAGTATTATGGTGGGAGGAAACCAGGCAGAGCCCGGGAGAAATCCACAACCATTCGCAGGTTGCTGGAAAACCTTTCCACGTACGGCCAGAGAGGGAGCCATCGTGAGTTGGACTTGAACTCACAGCGACCGCAATGAAGAAAGGCTCTTGGGTCATTGATAAATGCGCCGCGCTGGCGTGCTAACCATCGCGGTCCCCAAGGCCCAGGTAGTTGATTAATTGAGCTGACGTTTAATAACATCTGTTTACTGGCAAAACGTCTTCGATGTCATCGAAATAACTTTTATTCAGGGATACAGCCTTTTACATAACCAGAGTAATGATGAAATTTTCTAACATCTTAATGGAAACAATTAGTGAACCAAAAAGTGAACGGATATTTGTTACGTTCAAGGCTTAGTGCATCTACTCTTTCATATCGCCACAAATCATCCAAAAAGCAAAGCTGTGATTTATCGCCTGTTTCACTTCAAGGTTAAAGTGATACATGTACAATAGCACAGAGGTACGAACCCTTCCCACATGCATACTTAGCAATTTAGTACCCAAGATTTAAGGCAACATGAGATATGTCTCGATTATTTAACGACATACCTGGATATGCATAATACATACGATATAAGAAGAAGATCTGATAACACTATCTGCAGCACTATTCGATCCCAAAATATCATTGTAATTTCTAGGACAGGTTTTAGCGACTCCAAACGCAATTTCCTGGAGCAAGTCTCGTTTTAGTGTTGTTTTATTGTACTTTAACGGGAAAGGTTTATATGCATATTTGATTGGTGTTTTACGCCGTAATCAAGAATATTTCATTTCTTGACGGTGGCAAACATTATGGTGGGGGGAAATCGGGCAGAGCACAGGGGAATTTCACAACCACCCGCAGGTTGATGGCAATTTTTCGCACGTGCGGGCCAGGGAGGAACCCAGCATGAGCTGAACTTGAACTCACAGCGACAGCATTAGTGAAAGGGCACTGGATCATTTCGCCAGATGAGACTAATAGACTCTCAAATTTTTATGGTATATTAGACTGTATTCTTAGTTAGTTGTATATGTTAAACATATATAATAAGAAACACCAAATATGTAATGTGTCAGCTAAAAATAAAATTTCTTCGGTTTACTCTGACAGCTTACCTTGTCTAATACTTACTGGCGCAGCAACTATCCGCATACTACGAACACTATATTTTTGGTTAATTGTATATGTTAAACATAAATGAAAAACACAAAATGTGCAATATATGTATCTACTAAAAGCAAATATCTTGGGTCTTAAAATTTAAAAGGATATCTTATCTAATACATTTACTGACACAGCAACAATCACGTGATACCTCTTGTTAGTTTTTCAGTGAATGTGCTTTCAAAGATTACAACAGTATTCAGCGACAAGTGTCTAATTCCTTTCGTGTTCAGAATATTAGGTCGAGGTAAGCTGTTCCAAGAGCTCCCATGTACACATTTTTAATCTTAAGTCCGCTTTCTGTGGCTCTGGATAGCATATAGATGGTCTGACTTACTTAGTCACAAAGTTAAAGATAGCGTCGAAGATCTTCCCCGTCGTCTTCTCGTGTGCCTTCACCTTGAGCTCTGTACCGCCAACTATAAACTTAACTCCAACTTTACGCTTCTTCTCTCCCGTCAAATCCGGCATGTCTACTCTGAAACTACCTAACTTAAGACATGAAGGGTCAGTTGTATATTTGGGTTTCGTCACCGTAGATTTGTACACGGCGAGCTCTAATGCTGTTTGTCCAGAGTAAGCCGGATAAAAGATGCGTTGCCTAGTTTCCATACCGTGTGGCACTTCTTCGTCAACAGAAACAAATCTGTTAAAAATATCCTCGCACTTCCTCTCACCTTCAATCATAATTAACTTGTCAGGATCATGTTCACCATCAACTAAAGTGGATAAGCTACGAATTCCGTAAGTAAAGGCAGCCAGACGGATTCCAATGGCACCGGGCTGATGGCCGAATATCACCGCCCCTTTCACGACAGACAGGACGGCGTCCAGTGGAGTGACCACATTCACAGACCGGAAGTTCTTTCGGAACTCGTCTTGGAGAAGTGGCGATTCGGAAAACCCACCCACCAGTAAGATGTGGGAAATTCCTCTACACTTGGGATCCGCCATTAGTGTTTCTACATGAGTGATAATGTTCTGGATAGTTGATTTCATCAACGACTGCATCACTTTACCGCTAATTCTCATCTTGTCACCTGTAAACCGAACATCTTTGGATAACCCAGACTCAGCCACTTGGTCCTCTAACGAGCACTTGCTCTGAAAGCTGAATACTTCACGTAGGGACGCCGGCAACCGGAAAGTGAATTTCTGTTCATCATTACTAGATATCCTCCGTTTATTGATTTCAAATTCTTTCTCAAGTTCCAGCCAATCCGATTTGTGGTGTTTGCCGAACTCCTTCATCACCTTTACGGTAAAAGTCTTGACCAACAGATCGGTGAATTGGTCGTCTACCTGAGTGCCGCCCCAACCTCCCCCGCTGGCTTTGTGTAGTTCTTTGAGCTCCCCGTTGAACATCACTTCGTGCACAGTCATGTCCACAGTACCACCTGGGTAAAATGAAACGTTACCAACCAAGTTTAGGCCCATGAGTAACATTCTTTATGTAGATACACGTGTCAGGATGACAGATTCAAAATACACAGTTTCAAAATAATGAGCTTAGCTGAAATAACCTGTGTCCAAAATTCTGGGAAATGATCTTATATAGTTCCATCATACCTTTGCTGTTTATTGACGTTGCCCACACCTAGCTTTTGCGATCAACAGTTCAACAGCCCACACTGTCTACAGTGTGATGATATAACCCCTATCCGATTAATCTCCATTTCTCTACCTATTTTCTGCTAATTAACTGTTCCAAATCAAAGAGTTTCTGTATATTTCAAACTTCCATTCCGAGATAAGCTGTAACATTATCTATGCGTCTATAAACCTATTCAGTATATATAAAATCTATTCAGTATATGCTCTATAAGGCACAAGCGAATACAACTGATTTTCTGTCAATGATCAATATCTTGTAAATTGACTTCTTCGGCGTATAGCTTCATCGCCATGGTTGTTAATTCTAATGAATAATAATTTAAACTTGTGAATGTCCAGGCGGGAGGCAATATGGAGAGTTCATGTACTAGATGAACAGTTACCACTTCATCTGCATAAATACGTAATTGTCCTCAGTCCTCTGAAGCGCGTGCAATCATTTCATAGTGCAGTACGATTTGAACAACGACACGATTAAATACAATGACGTCAGATCTTATAGAATCGTTAAAACAAAAATGGTTTAGATTTAATTCCACGACTAGAATCTCTACGCACATGGCATACGAATGATAATGCGTTTACGTTCAGATTTAGTCAGGTACCTCCAGCGTCCACAACAATGTAGCGAGATCCATTCCGCGAGATGTCGTCTGCGTCACAGAATTCGTCATGTGATCGGCTGTTCGCTAATAAGGACTGACAGAAAATGGAGGCCGCTTCCGGTTCCAGTGCAATAGCCAGTTGGTCTCCAAGTATCCCAGACTGGTTAAAGAAACAAAACATGTAAATATATGCTATCATTTGTTGTTTAAATGATATCGAAAAGGGTTTCTTCATTGTGAACATAATTATGAATATGGCAAAAGAATACAATGACTTTTCTTTACACCTGAGTAAATATCAAGGCTGAGTGTTAAAACAATAACCCAAGTGAACACCAGCGTTTTGTGTGAAATAGATTATTAACAGTTAATCGGATTATATGATAGAAAATCATAAACATCAAAGAAACTATTACATGAAAATTTCATCTGGAATTTGTACCTGTAGAGCGGCTTTCCTCATGAACTGCTTGGCGTCCTCGTCCCATATAGCAGGTACCGTCAGCACGTATTGGATCTCCGAGTCAGGAACTTGTTGCTGAAGGCTTCCACTGAAATGCTCCTTAAGGTACAGTATTGACATGGCAAATACACTGAGGGCATTCAACCGTTGTCCGGTATACTGACTCCAGCTCCATAGTCTCACTTATCTGAGTTACAAAGAAAAACCAGATAGACTAATGCAGATGTATTATGACAAAAATTAATCAATAAAGTGGTATTTTTGTACGAAAGAAATGGTAATTGTAGGAATGGTACGGCACTATCTTATTCGTTAAGCTTATTTACTAGTAAATATTTTGAATACGGTGTAAAACACCAGTAAAATAAATAAATATTTGCTAGTAAAACAGAGATATAACTGTTAAATTTGCAAGTTAATGTTTCACAAAAGACATGCAATAATCTCTGTGTAGACAGGGCAGAAAGTAAAACAGGGGACACAACTTTTGTAACTGATCCTTCGCATTTGCATATACAGGTGACATGTGTACATGTCATGCTCTTGTATTTGTTGCTTTTTTTCCCCATTAACATTCGTCTATGCCAGTCCTATTAACAATAACAGAGCACACCGCACATTTTTGTTCATAATCGAAATGTTATCTTCAGTACTTATATCCATTATACAAACAGTGCATGCTGAGCGATGGTATATCAGGAATTGTACCATGGGGTATTTCAAGATCCATGGGTATATATCCCCACCTTTGCAAACGAAAATTTCCATCGTCATCTTGAATTATCGACGTGTATTGTAGTGGTAATAAATAAAGATTTTACATGCCAGGTAGTTTTCGTTTTTGTGTCTCACCTCAGATTTGTAGAGGCTCATCTTAAATCGACGGAATAACAACCAGTTTTTCTCCTCCTTGTTTTTGGCGACTTGCGAGTACTTTGTCTCCGCTTCATATCCGAAACTGTGGAAATGTCCATCCGGGTCAAACAGTACAGATGTCGGGGTTTTGTACGAGGTCTGAAGGTGGTTGTCCCCATCTGACCAAACCTTGTTGGTTGTAATCTTGAGTTTATCAGCCAGAAACTCGTGTTGGAAGGAGAAGGCGTAGCCAGAATATGTTGTACCGATATCAATGGCGACCACGAGAAGGGGCTTGGACTGGGCCATGGTTACCCAGTTTACTGCCAGGTCAAGGCTATGTGAAATGAGGAGAGAGGACTGTTCAAACCTAAATTTCAGATTTATCTCTAAGCCGAGCTTCAATTTTAATTTGTAATTAGCCACAAAGCGATAGTGTAATAATGCATTAAACATGTACTAAATCTGCTGCTGTTATAATTGGCATGGGACAACAATATTGGCTTCTGAGGTTTGCTAAACATTTAACTACAGGTGTGAGGTAATACACGCTTGAACAGCAGATCCCAGGACAATAAGTCGATGTTAACTGACACTGATTATAATATATGATTCAACAAGTATATGTAAGCTATTCATTAATGCGATTTATCTGTCTATCAGATAAGAGTAGTGAAATAAACATGTGAATATTTGCAAATCTGATTAAACTGGGCCAGGACCTAAGAATATCTTGATGATACAGCAAAGGCTAGCCGAGCGTTTAGGGGAAACCATATTGTGTCCCCAACAGACAATAAACGCCCATTCGAACAAGCGAGCCGGCGGGTAATAACATGTTGTCTCTGAACTGACCCATTCCAGACCGCTGGGATCTATATAGGCTGACATAAACCTTGTATACTGGGTAAGTTTTGGCCTATATAGCAGGTTAAATCTCCCTCGGTAAGCTTGCAGGCCTTGATCGGTACAACACTGAGCTATACTACATCACTACGCCTGCTCCAGGCTGACAGAGAAAAGAGTTAGAAACTGAATGTTTGTACTCGACAATCAACTTTTCTCCCAGAAGACTTACAACACTGACACGGTTCTGTGAAGGGGAATTAGTCCGATATCTGTAATGTCGACAACTCACCTCAAATTGGTCGCCGGCAAGCTAAAGATGGCTGTTTGTGCAGGGTGATTTCTGGCTAAATGCGCAGGTTGGAGAGACAGATGACGTGGCACACCTATAACGAAAGTGAAAGTACAATTGCACATCACTGCCTTCGCCCGGCTTCGCTCTGGGATTTTCCCGGAGGACTTTCAGCACCGATATAAATAGAAATACAGTTAGCGTCGTACCGTATAAAGCTCTACATGCAATGTCGCCGTAATCAATCCCTATTATAAATGTCAGTTGCTATTATATGTGTGATATAGACAATTATGAATTAGTGAAATCACCGAGTTCATGATCCAAATATTGTAAAAACTTCCCGTAACTAAAATGTGCAAATATACATTGGTATGGTTATGCATAGGTTCATTGTTTATTCATTATTCCTGATCAAGATAGGTATGATACACAACTAACACTAAATCCCCTTAATGATCATAGTGAGTGTATTAGGCGATTCCTGGAATTCGCATTAGGCATTTTTAACAGCCAGTTATCAGATGATCTGCAGCACTTGGTGAATTTGTGTATTAACCTCATCGAAAGCAGATGCTCTGAGATGGCCGAGTGATCAGAGAGTCGGCTTGTGACGCGGTGGGTGTTATCAACAACGAGTTTTATCAAGTATCTTGGTACTGCCTCATTTAGGAGGCATGTCTCTTTAAAATGCCCAATTGCTTATAGTATTATAATCTGACTTCATGCGGTGTCTGGGAAGTTTTATTAAAAGCAACACGTTCACAACCAATCACGACTATGTATACATATAAACACATACATGCCTGTTTTACTATGTAGTCTATGTCTACATTACACGTTTTCTTCCATAGTTAAGAGTCCTGTAGTCCTTTGTGCATGACGCACTTACACATGCTGTTTGTAGAGAAAGGAATTATAGCTGGAATGTTTCTAATCAGCAGTCAGTATGTGTATTAGAAGAGTTATATAATCCCGTCAGTGAAAGATCCTTTCGCGAGGAATTAATCTGACATCAATTCCCACCACTCTCATTAAGCTGTAATCGCTCGTTACGTCTCCATTTTATCACGTCTTACACGTCGTTTATAATGTAGATATGTGTATCGCCTTCATTCAACAGGCGGAAAGGACCGATCCACCCAAGAATAGCTGATGAATATTAATATAAACAGATTACCCAATGAAATAGTAGTTTCCCTATAACGATGGACAGCAAAGAAGAAACAACATGCATAGATTGTTCACATACACAACGTTTGATGGCAAGTAAAATCTGACAACAGAAGCACATTTCACTCTCTCGACACGGGTGGGGGCGAAAACGGCATAATCATCTGCATAGCTTGGTATCACACTAAACCGTGATGTCAAAATAATTTATTTGAAATATAATTGATCTTTTAGTGATTTCTGTACATTCAGTACACCTCACAGCTGCGTCTGAAATTTTCTGTGTGTATAAGCCCTTTGCAAACTTGAGCGAGTGTGTGACTAGAATATGATGACGGCTTGTTAAGTTCTGTTGGAGATAGACATCCGCTTAGCTATCATATAAAAGTAGTTAAAGGAGTGGCATAAAAGCAGGAGCAATGGAAGTAGTCTCTGGCTTGATTTAAGCTGTTACCGGGGTCTCGTCCCTGAATTACTGGTTATTTACTCCGTGGGCGTCGGTAAACATGACCGCCGGTATCAGTGAAAACGAATCCAGTTCACATCTAAAGTGAGAGATGTAAAGGAAAGTTACATAAAAGTACGTTTAAGTTCTACCATGGATATTTCATAAGCAGTTGGTTGTAAATAGGTGAGGTACCATGACTGGTATTTGTTGAGTATGGCTAGTGATTGTCATGTATTCTGTTACTTAACTGTGAATATGTGAGATATCCTGTGTGGTGTTTGTTTAGTATGGTTGGTAATATGTCATGTGTCGTGTCAGTTGACTGACTTGGTGAAGTATCCTCTCCACTGACCTATACATAACCGGAGTAGTGATGACATTTCCTGACGTCACAACTGTCCAATATAATGTATTGGACAGTTGTAACTGTGACGTCACACGTGCGGACTACTTTTTGTTTGTCAACAAGCAGACGATACAACACGATGTTCGTCCGTGCTCGTCCAGAAAAATCTGTGTCTCCGGACAGTCCGTTCTACCTCACACCATTTCCCGAATGTCGCCTCAAACCTGATGCAGCTGTGTGGTATTACTCCACTCCAATGGGAGAGTATCGTTTGGGAGAGCTAATGAAGAGGGCAGCCGAGGCTGCTGGACTGAAAGGCCGGAAAACTAATCACTCGGTCGAAAAAACAATCGTCCAAACCCTTGTAAAATCTGGCGTCGCTCCACATAAAATTATGCAGGTCACCGGACACAAATCCCTTGCCAGCATCCAGGAGTATGATTCTAAATTAGATCACGTAGAGGCAGAAGCAAATGTCGAGTTTACTTCAGGGCAATCGCGCCTTCAGTCAACCATCTCTCGCGCTTACACTCCCTGGCCGGTCAGTTCAAGTGCACACAAACGAAGTTTTCACGACTCCGATGCCATCAACTTCCGCACAGAATCCCACGGATAATCAGCTAACTTTGTCAGCAACCTCTACTTCTCTTTCGTCCTCATCCTGTAAAGATTACACAAGTCTGTTCGGTGGCGCAGTTTTCAATAACTGCGCTTAATTTTCACTGAAATGTCTGCATTCCTTTTCTTTACAATTCTATTTGTAAAATATCGCTTCGGCCACGTGCGCCTGACCCAGGTTTCCGTCAGCCAATAAAAGTGCTCCATTCAGTATTCCATATTCATCCGCAACCAGCTATCGTCTATTGTTACGCGATATGAAATAATTAGCACGGTTTTACCCAATTTGTTCAGCGTTCGAGTTTATTTACTTACGTTTTTGACAAGTGGGTGTATAATAAATAGGTTATTGGATTGTATGGTCCTGTATGGACTCGCAAGCTCGTCCCTTTCCTGGGCGCCTAGGACTCGTCCATACAAGACCATACAATCCAATAAACTATAAATATCAGCCAAAAAGCAAAGCTGTGATTTGTCGTCTATTTCACCTCAAGGTAAAAGTAATGCATGTACAATAGCATAAAGATATGAACCCTTTCCATATGCATACTAAGCAATTTAGTACCTAAGAATTTAAGGCAACATATTTATGTCTCGTTAATTTAATCAAAGGCATAACTGGATATACATAATACATATGGCATAAAATGTTGGCGCCGAAGATCTGATAACACTATTTGCAGCACTATCCCATCCCAAAACATCGCTGCAATTTCTATGACTGCTTTTAGCGACTCCAAACGCAAATTTCCTAGAGCACCCTTGACGCAATTCTCGTTTTAGTGTTATTTTCTAGAAGTTTTCCGGATAAGATTTATTTACATATTTGATTGGTGTTTTACGCCGCTCTCAAGAATATTTCAGGTGTTCGACGGCGACAAACATTATGGTGTCAGGAAACCGGGCAGAGCCCAGGGGAATCCCACAATCACCCGCATGTTGTTGGCAAATTTTCGCACGTTCGGCCACGGAGGAAGCAACCATGAGCTGGACTTGAACTCACAGCGACCACATTGGTAAAAGGGTACTAGGTCTTTTCGCCGCGTTGGCGTGGTAACCACTTCGGCCAACTGTGCATCTCCAGACTCTCAGAGTCTTTCTATGGTATATTATACCGTATTCTGTCCATAAACTATAAATAAATAATACAACTACTAAGAACATCATATTCTTGGTTAGTTGTATATGTTAAACATATATGATAAGAAACACCAAATCTGTAATGTGTCAACTCAAAACATATATCATGGGTTTACTTTGTAAGCTTACCTTGTCTAATACTTACTGGCGTAGCTACCATCCGTAACTACGAACATTCTATTTTTGGTTAATTTCATATATTAAACATAAATGATAAACACAGAATGTGCATTATATGTGCCTACTAAAAACAAATATCTTGGGTGTTAATATCTGACAGGATATCCTATCTAATACATTTACTGACAAAGCAACAATCACGTGACACGTCTTGTTAGTTGATGCCTCAAGACCAATTCTTCAGTGAAAGTGATATCAAAGATTACAACAGTATTCGCAACAAAGTTCAGACCCCTTCCGCGTTCAGAATATTAGGTTGGGGTAAGCTGTTCCAAGAGCTCATATTTTTTTTATCTTCAGTCCGCTGTCTGTGGCTCTGGATAGCATACAGATAGTCTGACTTACTTTGTCACAAAGTTAAAGGTAGCGTCGAAGATCTTCCCGGTCGTCTTCTCGTGAGCTTTCACCTTGAGCTCTGTGCCACCAACTATAAACTTCACTCCGACTTCACGGTCCTTCTCTCCCGTCAAATCCGGCATGTCTACTGTGAAACTACCTAACTTAGAACATGAAGGGTCAGTTGTATATTTGGGTTTGGTCACCGTGGATTTGTACACTGCAAGCCACATTTCTGTTTGTCCAGAGTAAATCGGATTCAAGGTATGTTCGCTAGTTTCCATACCGTTTGGCACTTCTTCGTCAACAGAAACAAATCTGTCAAATATATCCTCGCACCTCCTCTCTCCTTCAATCATAATTAACTTGTCAGGATCATGTTCACCATCGTCAAAAATGGATAAGATATCAGTTCCGTAAGTAAAGGCAGCCAGACGGATTCCAATGGCACCGGGCCGATGGCCGAATATCACCGCCCCTTTCACCACAGACAATACGGCGTCCAGTGGAGTGACCACATTCACAGACCGGAAGTTCTTCCTGAACTCCTCTTGGAGAAATGGCGATTCGGAAAACCCACCCACCAGTAAGATGTGGGAAATTCCTCTACACTTGGGATCCGCCATTAGTGTTTCTACATGAGTGATAATTTTCTGAATGGTTGGTTTCATCAACGACTGCATCACTTTACCGCTGATTCTCATCTTGTCACCTGTAAACCGAACATCTTCGGATAACCCAGACTCAGCCACTTGGTCCTCTAACGAGCACTTGCTGTGAAAGCTGAACGTTTCATGTAGAGAAGCCGGCAACCGGAAGGTGAATTTCTGTTCATCATTACTAGATATCCTCCGTTTATTGATTTCAAATTCTTTCTCGAGTTCCAGCCAATCCAATTTGTGGTTTTTGCCGAACTCCTTCATCACCTTTACGGTAAAAATCTTGAGCAATAGTTCGGTGAACTGATCGTCTACCTGAGTGCCGCCCCAACCTCCCCCGCTGGCTTTGTGTAGTTCTTTGAGATCCCCGCTGAGCATCACCTCGTGCACTGTCGTGTCCACAGTACCACCTGGGTAAAATGAAACGTTATCAACCAAGTTTAGGCCCATGAGTTACATTCTTTATGTAGATACACGTGTCAAGATGACAGATTCAAAATACACAGTTTCAAAATAATGAGCTTAGCTGAAGTAAATGATGTGAGTAAAAGCCCTCTGTCCAAAATTCTGGGAAATGATCTTGTATAGTTCCATCATACCTTTGCTGTTTATTGACGTTGCCCACACCTGGCTTTTGCCGTCAACAGTTCAACAGCCCACACTGTCTACAGTGTGATCATATAACCCCTATCCGATTAATCTCCATTTCTCTACCTATTTTCTGCTAATTAACTGTTCCAAATCAAAGGGTTTCTGTATTTTTCAAACTTCAATTCCGAGATAAACAGTAACATTATATATGCGTCTATAAACCTATTCAGTATATATAAAATCTATTCAGTATATGCTCTATAAGGCACAAGCGAATACAACTGATTTTCTGTCAATGATCAATATCTTGTAAATTGACTTCTTCGTCGTAGTATATAGCTTCATCGCCATGGTTGTTAATTCTAATGAATAATAATTTAAACTTGTGAATATCCAGGCAGGAGGCAATATGGAGAGTTCATGTACTAAATGAACAGTTACCACTTCATCTGCATAAATACGTAATTGTCCTCAGTCTTCTGAAGCGAGTGCAATCATTTCATTGTGCAGTACGATTTGAACAACGACACGATTGAGTACAATGCCGTCAGATCTTATAGAATCGTTAAAATAGAAACTCTTTAGATTTAATTCCACGACTAGAATCCCTGCGCACATGGCATACGAATGATAATGCGTTTACATTAAGTTAAATACCTCCCGCGTCCACAACAATGTATCGAGATCCATTCCGCGAGATGTCGCCTGCGTCACAGAATTCGTCATCGGATCGGCTGTTAGCTAATAAGGACTGACAGAAAATGGAGGCCGCTTCCGGTTCCAGTGCAATAGCCAGTTGATCTCCAAGTATGTCAGACTGGTTAAAGAAACAAAACATGTAAATATATGCTATCATGTGTTGTTTAAATGATATCGAAAAGGATTTATCATTGTGAGCATAATTATGAATATGGCAAAAGAATACAATGACTTTTCTTTACACCTGAGTAAATATCAAGGCTGGGTGTTAAAATAATAACCCAAGTGAACACCAGCGTTTTGTGTGTAATAGATTATTAACAGTTAATCGGATTATATGATAGAAAATCATAAACATCAAAGAAACTATTACATGAAAATTTCATCTGGAATTTGTACCTGCATAGCGGCTTTCCTCATGAACTGCTTGGCATCCTCGCCCCATATAGCAGGTACCGTCAGCACGTATTGGATCTCCGAGTCAGCCACTTGCTGCTGAAGGCTTCCACTGAAATGCTTCTTAAGGTACAGTATTGACATGGCAAATACACTGAGGGCATTCAACCGTTGTCCGGACACCGACTCCAGCTCCATAGTCTCACTTATCTGAGGTACAAAGAAAAACCAGATAGACTAATGCAGATGTATTATGACAAAAATCAATCAATAAAGTGGTATTTTTTGTACGAAAGAAATGGTAATTGTAGGAATGGTACCGTACTATCTTATTCGTTAAGCCTATTTACTAGTAAATATTTTTGAATACGGTGTAAAACACCAGTGAAATAAATAAATATTTGCTAGTAAAACAGAGATATAACTGTTAAATTTGCAAGTTAATGTTTCACAAAAGACATGCAATAATCTCTGTGTAGACAGGGCAGAAAGTAAAACAGGGGACACAACTTTTGTAACTGATCCTTCGCATTTGCATATACAGGTGACATGTGTACATGTCATGCTCTTGTATTTGTTGCTTTTTTTCCCCCATTAACATTCGTCTATGCCAGTCCTATTAACAATAACAGAGCACACCGCACATTTTCTGTTCATAATCGAAATGTTATCTTCAGTACTTATATCCATTATACAAACAGTGCATGTTGAGCGATGGTATATCAGGAATTGTACCATGGGGTATTTCAAGATCCATGGGTATATATCCCCACTTTTGCAAACGAAAATTTCCATCGTCATCTTGAATTATCGACGTGTATTGTAGTGGTAATAAATAAAGATTTTACACCCAAGGTAGTTTTCGTTTCTGTGTCTCACCTCAGATTTGTAGAGGCTCATCTTAAATCGACGGAATAACAACCAGTTTTTCTCCTCCTTGTTTTTGGCGAGTTGCGAGTACTTTGTCTCCGCTTCATATCCGAAACTGTGGAAATGTCCATCCGGGTCAAACAGTACAGATGTCGGGGTTTTGTACGAGGTCTGAAGGTGGTTGTCCCCATCTAACCAAACCTTGTTGGTTGTAATCTTGAGTTTATCAGCCAGAAACTCGTGTTGGAAGGAGAAGGCGTAGCCAGAATATGTTGTACCGATATCAATGGCGACCACGAGAAGGGGTTTGGACTGGGCCATGGTTACCCTGTTTACTGCCAGGTCAAGGCTATGTCAACTGAGGAGGACTGTTCAAACTTAAATTTCAGATTTATCTCTAAGCCGAGCTTCAATTTTGTAATTAGCCCCAAAGCGATTGTGTAATAATGCATTTAACATGTACTAAATCTGCTGCTGTTATAATTGGGATGGGACAACGGTATTGGCTGGTATTTGCTAAACATTGAACTACAGGTGTGAGGTAATACACGTTTGAACAGCAGATCCCAGGACAATAAGTCGATGTTAACTGACACTGATTATAATATATGATTCAACAAGTATATGTTAATCATTCATTAATGCGATTTTCTTTATCTGTCTATCAGATAAGAGTAGTGAAATAAACATGTGAATATTTGCAAATCTGATTAAACTGGGCAAGTACCTAAGAATATCTTGATGATACAGCAAAGGCTAGCCGAGCGTTTAGGGGAAGCCATAGTGTGTCCCCCACAGACCCTATACGCCCATTCGAACATGCGATCCGGTGGGTAATAACATGATGTCTCTGAACAGACCCATTCCAGACCGCTGGGATCTATATAGGCGGACATAAACCTTGTATACTGGGTAAGTTTTGGCCTATAGAGCAGGTTAAATCTCCCTCGGTAAGCTTGCAGGCCTTGATCGGTACAACACTGAGCTATACTACATCACTACGCCTGCTCCAGGCTGACAGAGAAAAGAGTTAGAAACTGAATGTTTGTACTAGACAATCAACTTTTCTCCCAGAAGACTTACAACACTGACACGGTTCTGTGAAGGGGAATTAGTCCGATATCTGTAATGTCGACAACTCACCTCAAATTGGTCGCCGGCAAGCTAAAGATGGCTGTTTGTGCAGGGTGATTTCTGGCTAAATGAGCAGGTTGGAGAGACAGATGACGTGGCACACCTATAACGAAAGTGAAAGTACAATTGCACATCACTGCCTTCGCCCGGCTTCGCTCTGGGATTTTCCTGGAGGACTTTCAGCATCGATATAAATAGAAATACAGTTAGTGTTGTACCGTATAAAGCTCTACATGCAATGTCGCCGTAATCAATCCCTATTATAAATGTCAATTGCTATTAAATGTGTGATATAGACAATTATGAATCAGTGAAATCACCGAGTTCATGATCCAAATATTGTAAAAACTTCCCGTAACTAAAATGTGCAAATATACATTGGTATGGTTATGCATAGGTTCATTGTTTATTCATTATTCCTGATCAAGTTAGGTATGAAACACAACCGACACTAAATCCCCTTAATGATCATAGTGAGTTTATCACGACTCTGTCATTCCTTCTGGAATTCGTATTAGGCTTTTTTAACAGCCACTTATCAGATGACCTGCAGCACCAGGTGGTTAGGGGACGTTGGCACAGGACTGCCCACTGGACTGGACGTGTGCATGACGAAGGGCACAGCACTTACACACGCTGTTTGGAGAGAAAGAAATTATAGCTGGAATGTTTCTAATCAGCAGCCAGTATGTGTACTAGAAGAGTTATACAATCCTGTCAATAAAAGACCCTTTAACAAGGAATAATTCTGACACCAATTTCCATTCTCATTAATCTGTAATCGCTCGTTACATCTTCATTTTATCACGTCTGACACGTCGCATATAATGTAGATATGTGTATTGCCTTCATTTAACAGGCCGAAATGACCGATCCGCCCAAGAATAGCTGATGAATATTAATATAAACAGACTACCCAATGAAATAGTAGTTTCCATACATCGATGGACAGCAAAGAAGAAACATCATGCAAACGTTGTCCACATACACGACGGTTGATGGCAAGTAAAATCTGATAACAGAAGCACTTTTCACTCTCTCTATACGAGTAGGGGCAAAAACGGCACAATCATCTGCATAGCTTGGTATCACACAAAACCGTGACGTCAAAATAATTTATTTAAAGTATTATTCATCTTTTTGTGATTTCCGTACATTCAGTGCATTTCACAGCTGCGTCTGAAAATTTCTATTTGACTAAACCCTTTGCAGACTTGAGCAGGTGTGTGAATGACATTGTTAAGGTCTGTAAGAGATAGACAACCGCGTAGGCGTCATAGAAAAGTAGTAAAAGAAATGGTGTAAAAGCAGGAGCGATTGAGGTAGTGTCTGGGTGGTGTAAGCCGTTACCAGGGTATTGTCCCTGAAGTAAATATTAAGCGAAAATGAATCCAATTCACATCTGAAGTGAGACATGAAAAGGAAAGTTCAAAATAGTATATTTAAGTTCTGTTGTAGATAATTCCAAAGCAGTTGGCTGTTAATAGGTGCAATATCATGGCTAGTATTTGTTCAGGATGACTGGTAATGTGTCATGTATCGTGTTATTTGACTGTAAATAGGTGAGGTATCTTGCCTGGTGTTTGTTGAGTATGACTAGTAATGTGTCAAGTATCGTGTTACTTGACTGTTAATATTTGAAGTATCCTGTCTAGTGTTTGTTGAGTATGATTGGTAATATGTCATGTATCGTGTCAGTTGACTGAATAGGTGAGGTATGCTGTTTGGTGTTTGTTTAGTATGGTTGGTAATGTGTAATGTATCGTGTCAGTTGACGAGTTATAGGTGAGGTTTCATGTCTGGTGTTTATTGAGTATGGTTGGTAACGTCTCATGTATCGTGTCAGTTGACTGTGAATAGGTGAGGTATTATGTCTCGTGTTTGTTGATTATGAATGGTGATATCTCATGTATCGTTTCAGTTGACTGTGAATAGGTGAGATATCACTTCTGGTGTTTGTTGAGTATGATTGGTAATGTCTCATGTACATTCCCAGTTAACTGTGAATAGCTGAGGTATCCTCTCTCCTGTCTAGTGTGTCATGTATTACGTTAGTTTACTGTGGGGTATCATGCCTGGTGTTTGTTGAATATGATTGGTAATGTCTCATGTATCGTGTCAGTTGACTGTGAATAACTGAGGTATCCTGTCTCCTGTGCAGTGTCATGTATTACGTTAGTTTACTGTGGGGTATCATGCCTGGTGTTTGTTGAATATGATCGGTAATGTCTCATGTATCGTGTCTGTTCACTGTGAATAGCTGAGGTATCCTGTCCCCTGTCTGGTGTGTCATATATTACGTTATTTTACTGTGAAGTATGTTTGATGTTTGTTGAGTATGATTGGTAATGTGTCATCTATCGTGTCAGTTGACTGTGAATAGCTGAGGTATCCTATCTCCTGTGCAGTGTCATGTATTACGTTAGTTTACTGTAAGATATCATGTCTAATGATTGTTGAGTATGATTGGTAATGTGTCATCTATCGTGTCAGTTGACTGTGAGCAGCTGAGGTATCCTGTCCCCTATATAGTGTGTCATGTATGACGTTAGTTTACTGTAAGATATCATGTCTAATGTTTGTTGAGTATGATTGGTAATGTGTCATCTATCGTGTCAGTTGACTGTGAGCAGCTGAGGTATCCTGTCTCCTATATAGTGTGTCATGTATGACGTTAGTTTACTGTGAGGTACTGTGTCTGGTGTTTCCACGTACATGTATGTGGTTGGATGAGCTGACGTTTACTGACGTCTGTGTACGAGTAAAACGTAATTTACAGACATGAATTTTTTCAACGATGCAGCCCAGTCCTTAACAGAAATAGTGATAAAATTTGCAAACGTTAAAATCGAAACAATTAATTAACCAGAACTACCCGCTCTGAGGTAAGATGTTGCAGAGGTTAACAAATCTTCGCCACGGTCCAGCTACAAATCTAGCTCTTGGAGTATCTGCCATTTCATACCGCCTCAAGGTTCAAACGATAAATGTATAGAGGAGCGCCCATGACATAAAGGTACGAGCTCTTCCCACATGCATACCGATCGTAAAGCTTATGGTATAGTATATAACAAACAACTAAAGCTCTAGAAAATAAGGCAAAATTACTTTCATTTTATTCCTGAAGGAATACACATGTTTCTATTCACATGATGCATATGGCGTAAAACAAAAAAATGCATGTCATCCTCTTCACCAATGGGACTTGAGATCTGCGACCATAGAAGCGCAACTTCATCCTGAAAACATAATTACAGCCCCTGACATAGCTTTTGGCGAAGCCATACGCAGATTCCTGGACCAGCCATGACGCAATTCTTGATTGGTGTCTTTTATAGTATTTTACCCGATAAGACTAATAGACACACAGTTTTGTTATAACCGAATATCACCGCACCTTTCACCACAGACAGGACGTCGTCAGGTGGAGTGATCACAGTCACTGAGCGGAAGTTCTCTCGGAACTCCTCCTGGAGAAGTGGCGATTTAGAAAACCCACCCACCAGTAAGATGATGGATGGATAGATGGTTTCATCAACCCATGCATCACTTTGCCACTGATTCTCATCCTGTCGCCTGTAAACCGAACATCTCTGGATAACCCAGACTCAGCCACTTGGTCCACTAGCGAGCACTTGGTGTGAAAACTGAACACCTCACGTAGAGAAGCCGGCAACCGGAAAGTGAATTTCTGTTCATCATTACTTGATATCCTCCGTTTACTGATTTCAAATTCTTTCTCAAGTTCCAGCCAATCCGATTTGTGGACTGTGGCTGGGGTGAAACCCAAGTCATTAAAATGTTGGTATACTCTCTTGTTCGGAGGTATGTCTACCAGGCGAATTGGTTCTGGCAATATAGCCTGACTTCATACTGTGTCAGGTGTGTTTTCCTAAAACTGAAACATTCCTAATTTCTCGAGATCATAGATACAACCATGCAAATGTCTGTTTCATGGTGTAGACTACATGTTTGTCTACGTTAGGCCATGGCTTTCTTCATCGTGAGTTCTGTAATCCTTCTGTGTGTTCTACGCTATGTTTGGTGATAAAGAAATTATAGCTGGAACATTCAAAATAATTATTCTGTTAAATTAAACAGAAAGTCTGATATCTGAGTAATACTCAAAATGTATCCGGATAATTCTGTTAAATATAACACACTTATTCTGTTCAACAGAACTATTCTATTAGACTGACAATATATTATTGTTGAATGTGACACAATATTGAGTTATAATAACAGAATACATTCCAGCATCACTCATACAACAAACTTTCTGCTAAACTTAACGGACCAATTTTTTTAGAAAACGATTCTAATCAACAACCAGTATGTGAACTAGAACTTACATTCTTACCAATTAAGTCGAGATCGGTGGCAAGTTACATCTTCATTTCGTCAAGTCTGATACTTCGCATTTACATTCAACAGGGAGTTTTATACATGATCCACCCCACTCTATAGCTGATGATTATCAGTATAAATACAGTACCCAATAAATAGTAAAATAGTAGTTTCCCTATAATTATGGACAGAACAGACGAAGCAACAACGTGCATAGGTTCTCCGCATACACGGCCGTCGATGAAAGGTAACATCTGATAACAGAAGCACTTTTCGCGCCCTCCACGTGTTATTCACAAAAACAGGATTATCATCATTATGTTTTAGCTCTATTTCTATATTTAGTGCAGTTCATAAGTGCGTCTAATTTTATGTTTGCATAAACGTTTGCAAACATGAGCGCGTACGTGTCTGACAGGCATAATGATGACGGCCTGTAAAGAAACATCCCACTCGTCGTCACATCATGGCAGTGAATGGAGTAATATAAAAGCCGAATCAGTATACATAATCCGGGTTTATTTAATCTGTTACCGGATATTCGTCTCTCAATCATTGGTGGTTAACACCGTGGACATCCATAAATATATCCGCAGGCATATAAGAGAAAACGATCCTGTTCAAATCTGAGATGAGGCACAAAAAGGAATGTTACATGAAAGTACACGTCATTTAGGTTTAACCGTGATTTTGTTATCTAAGTATTTTGCCTTATTCATGTTTTCTGTATGCATGATTTATTTATTAATTTATTTGATTGTGATTGTTTATCACCATCCTGAGGAATCTTTCGCTTATACGATGGCAGTCATTTTCTATGGGTTAAGTAAACTACCGACCTTTGGCAAGCTGTCCACCAAATTTCCAACATACGACGCACAGGTATTGACACTGAGGTAATAACACTGAGGCAATGTGTCATATATTGTGTCAGTGGACTACATGTAAATATGGGAGGTATCTTATCTGTTACTAATGCTGGCCGTCGTCGTATAATTGAAATATTCTTGAGCACGGCGTAAATCACTAATCAAATAAATAAATTATCTGCTACTTGTACGGCTGGTAAAGCATCACACATCATGTCAGTTACCTGTGAGAAACCCTGTCTCCTGTTTGTTATCCTGTCTGGTGTTTGTTAGATATTATTGGTATAATGTGTCATGTATCGTGTCAGTTGACGATGAATAGATTATGTACACGTCTTATGTTTGGTGTGTCATGTATTATGGCAGTTGACTGTAAATATGTGAGGTGTCATATCTGATGTTTATGTGATTATTTGAGTTTTTTTTATTGATTTGATTTCTTTTACGCCGCACTCAAGAATATTTGACTTACACGACGGCGGTCAGTATTATGGTGGGAGGAAACCAGGCAGAGCCCGGGAGAAATCCACAACCATTCGCAGGTTGCTGGAAAACCTTTCCACGTACGGCCAGAGAGGGAGCCATCGTGAGTTGGACTTGAACTCACAGCAACCGCAATGAAGAAAGGCTCTTGGGTCATTGATAAATGCGCCGCGCTTGCGTGCTAACCATCGCGGTCCCAAAGGCCCAGGTAGTTGATTAATTGAGCTGACGTTTAATAACATCTGCTTACTGGCAAAACGTCTTCGATGTCATCGAGATAACTTTTATTCAGGGATACAGCCTTTTACATAACCAGAGTAATGATGAAATTTTCTAACATCTTAATGGAAACAATTAGTAAACCAAAAAGTGAACGGATATTTGTTACGTTCAAGGCTTAGTGCATTTACTTTTTCATATTGCCACAAATCATCCAAAAAGCAAAGCTGTGATTTATCGCCTGTTTCACCTCAAGGTTAAAGTGATACATGTACAATAGCACAGAGGTACGAATCCTTCCCACATGCATACTTAGCAATTTAGTATCCAAGATTTAAGGCAACATGAGATATGTCTCGATTATTTAACGACATACCTGGATATGCATAAAACATACGATAAAAAAGGTTGCGCTGAAGATCTGATAACACTATCTGCAGCACTATTCGATCCCAAAATATCATTGTAAATTCTCGGACAGGTTTTAGCGACTCCAAACGCAATTTCCTGGAGCAAGTCTCGTTTTAGTGTTGTTTTATTGTACTTTAACGGGAAAGGTTTATATGCATATTTGATTGGTGTTTTACGCCGTAATCAAGAATATTTCATTTCTTGACGGTGGCAAACATTATGGTGGGAGGAAATCGGGCAGAGCACAGGGGAATCCCACAATCACCCGCAGGATGATGGCAATTTTTCGCACGTGCAGGCCAGAGAGGAACCCAGCATGAGCTGAACTTGAACTCACAGCGACAGCATTAGTGAAAGGGCACTGGATCATTTCGCCAGATGAGACTAATAGACTCTCAAATTTTTATGGTATATTAGACTGTATTCTTAGTTAAACATATATGATAAGAAACACCAAATATGTAATGTGTCAGCTAAAAATAAAATTTCTTCGGTTTACTCTGACAGCTTACCTTGTCTAATACTTACTGGCGCAGCAACCATCCGCATACTACGAAAACTATATTTTTGGTTAATTGTATATGTTAAACATAAATGATAAACACAAAATGTGCAATATATGTATCTACTAAAAGCAAATATCTTGGGTCTTAAAATTTAAAAGGATATCTTATCTAATACATTTACTGACACAGCAACAATCACGTGATACCTCTTGTTAGTTTTTCAGTGAATGTGCTTTCAAAGATTACAACAGTATTCAGCGACAAATGTCTAATCCCTTTCGTGTTCAGAATATTAGGTCGAGGTAAGCTGTTCCAAGAGCTCCCATGTACACATTTTTAATCTTAAGTCCGCTTTCTGTGCCTCTGAATGGTATATAGATGGTCTGACTTACTTAGTCACAAAGTTAAAGATAGCGTCGAAGATCTTCCCGGTCGTCTTCTCGTGTGCCTTCACCTTGAGCTCTGTACCGCCAACTATAAACTTCACTCCAACTTTACGCTTCTTGTCTCCCGTCAAATCCGGCATGTCTACAGTGAAACTACCTAACTTAAGACATGAAGGGTCAGTTGTATATTTGGGTTCCGTCACCGTAGATTTGTACACGGCGAACTCCAATGCTGTTTGTCCAGAGTAAGCCGGAGAAAAGATGTGTTCCCTAGTTTCCATACCGTGTGGCACTTCTTCGTCAACAGAAACAAATCTGTAAAAAATATCCTCGCACTTCCTCTCACCTTCAATCATAATTAACTTGTCAAGATCATTTTCACCATCAACAAAAGTGGATAAACTACGAATCCCGTAAGTAAAGGCAGCCAGACGGATTCCAATGGCATCGGGCCGATGGCCGAATATCACCGCCCCTTTCACCACAGACAGGACGGCGTCCAGTGGAGTGACCACATTCACAGACCGAAGTTCTTCCTGAACTCCTCTTGGAGAAGTGGCGATTCGGAAAAACCCACCCACCAGTAAGATGTGGGAAATTCCTCTACACTTGGGATCCGCCATTAGTGTTTCTACATGAGTGATAATTTTCTGAATGGTTGGTTTCATCAAAGACTGCATCACTTTACCGCTGATTCTCATCTTGTCACCTGTAAACCTAACATCTTTGGATAACCCAGACTCAGCCACTTGGTCCTCTAACGAGCACTTGCTGTGAAAGCTGAATACTTCACGTAGGGACGCCGGCAACCGGAAGGTGAATTTCTGTTCATCATTACTAGATATCCTCCGTTTATTGATTTCAAATTCTTTCTCAAGTTCCAGCCAATCCGATTTGTGGTGTTTGCCGAACTCCTTCATCACCCTTTACGGTAAAAATCTTGAGCAACAGTTCGGTGAATTGGTCGTCTACCTGAGTGCCTCCCCAACCTCCCCCGCTGGCTTTGTGTAGTTCTTTGAGCTCCCCGTTGAGCATCACTCGTGCACAGTCCGTGTCCACAGTACCACCTGGGTATAAATGAAACGTTACCAAACAAGTTTAGGCCCATGAATAACATTCTTTATGCTCTATAAGGCACAAGCGAATACAACTGATTTTCTTTCAATGATCATATCTTGTAATTTGACTTCCTCAGCGTAGTTATATAGCTTCATCGCCTTGGTTGTTCATATCTAATAAATAATAATTTAAACTTGTGAATGTCCAGGCAGGAGGCAAGTATGGAGAGTTCATGTACTAGATGAACAGTTACCACTTCATCTGCATAAATACGTAATTGTCCTCAGTCTTCTGAAGCGAGTGCAATCATTTCATTGTGCAGTACGATTTGAACAACGACACGATTGAGTACAATGCTGTCCAGATCTTGTAGATCGTTAAAACAGAAATGGTTTAGATTTAATTCCACGACTAGAATCCCTACGCACAATGCATACGAATGATAATGCGTTTACATTAAGTTAAATACCTCCCGCGTCCACAACAATGTATCGAGATCCATTCCGCGAGATGTCGTCTGCCGTCACAGAATTCGTCATCGGATCGGCTGTTCGCTAATAAGGACTGACAGAAAATGGAGGCCGCTTCCGGTTCCAGTGCAATAGCCAGTTGATCTCCAAGTATGCCAGACTGGTTTAAAGAAACAAAACATGTAAATATATGCTATCATGTGTTGTTTAAATGATATCGAAAAGGATTTATCATTGTGAGCATAATTATGAATATGGCAAAAGAATACAATGACTTTTCTTTACACCTGAGTAAATATCAAGGCTGAGTGTTAAAATAATAACCCAAGTGAACACCAGCGTTTTGTGGTGTAATAGATTATTAACAGTTTAATCGGATTATATGATAGAAAAATCATAAACATCAAAGAAACCATTACATGAAATATTCATCTTGGAATTTGTACCTGTAGAGCGGCTTTCCTCATTGAACCTTGCTTGGCATCCTCGTCCCCATATAGCAGGTACCGTCAGCACGTATTGGATCTCCGAGTCAACCACTTGCTGCTGAAGGCTTCACTGAAATGCTCCTTAAGGTACAGTATTGACATGGCAAATACACTGAGGGCATTCAACCGTTGTCCGGACACCGACTCCAGCTTCCATTAGTCTCACTTATCTGAGGTACAAACAAAAACCAGATAGGCTAATGCAGATGTATTATGACAAAAATCAATCAATAAAGTGGTATTTTTTGTACGAAAGAAATGGTAATTGTATGAATGGTTACGGTACTATCTTATTCGTTAAGCTTATTTACTAGTAAATATTTTTGAATACGGTGTAAAAACACAGTGAAATAAATAAATATTTGCTAGAAAAACAGAGATATAACTGTTAAATTTGCAAGTTAATGTTTCACAAAAGACATGCAATAATCTCTGTGTAGACAGGGCAGAAAGTAAAACAGGGGACACAACTTTTGTAACTGATCCTTCGCATTTCCATATACAGGTGACATGTGTACATGTCATGCTCTTGTATTTGTTGCTTTTTCCCCCCATTAACATTCGTCTATGCCAGTCCTATTAACAATAACAGAGCACACCGCACATTTTCTGTTCATAATCGAAATGTTATCTTCATGTACTTATATCCATTATACAAACAGTGGCATGTTGAGAGATGGTGTATCAGGAATTGTACCGTGGGGTATTTCAAGATCCATGGTATACATCCCCACTTTTGCAAAGTGAAAATTTCCATCGTCATCTTGAATTATCGACGTGTATTGTAGTGGGTAATAAATAAAGATTTTACACCCAAGTAGTTTTCGTTTCTGTGTCTCACCTCAGATTTGTAGAGGCTCATCTTAAATCGACGGAATAACAACCAGTTTTTCTCCTCCTTGTTTTTGGCGAGTTGCGAGTACTTTGTCTCCGCTTCATATCCGAAACTGTGGAAATGTCCATCCGGGTCAAACAGTACAGATGTCGGGGTTTTGTACGAGGTCTGAAGGTGGTTGTCCCCATCTAACCAAACCTTGTTGGTTGTAATCTTGAGTTTATCAGCCAGAAACTCGTGTTGGAAGGAGAAGGCGTAGCCGGAATATGTTGTACCGATATCAATGGCGACCACGAGAAGGGGTTTGGAACTGGGCCATGGTTTACCCGGTTTACTGCCAGGTCAAGGCTATGTGAACTGAGGAGGACTGTTCAAATTTAAATTTCAGATTTATCTCTAAGCCGAGCTTCAATTTTGTAATTAGCCCCAAAGCGATTGTGTAATAATGCATCTAACATGTACTAAATCTGCTGCTGTTATAATTGGGATGGGACAACGGTATTGGCTTCTGGTATTTGCTAAACATTGAACTACAGGTGTGAGGTAATACACGTTTGAACAGCCGATCCAGGACAATAAGTCGATGTTAACTGACACTGATTATAATATATGATTCAACAAGTACATGTAAGGTATTCATTACTGTGATTTTCTTTATTTGCCTATCAGATAAGAGTAGTGAAATAAACATGTGCATATTTGCAAATCTGATTAAACTGGGCAAGTACCTAAGAATATCTTGATGGATACAGCAAAGGCTAGCCGAGTGTATAGGGGAAACCATATTGTGTCCCCGACAGACCCTATACGCCCATTCGAACAAGCGATCCGCGGGGGTAATAACATGTTGTCTCTGAACTGACCCATTCCAGACCGCTGGGTTCTATATAGGCGGACATAAACCTTGTATACTGGGTAAGTTTTGGCCTATATAGCACGTTAAATCTCCCTCGGTAAGCTTGCAGGCCTTGATCGGTACAACACTGAGCTATACTACATCACTACGCCTGCTCAAGGCTGAGAAAGAAAAGAGTTAGAAACTGAATGTTTGTACTCGACAATCAACTTTTCTCCCAGAAGACTTACAACACTGGCACAGTTCTGTGAAGGGGAATTAGTCGGATATCTGTAATGTCGACAACTCACCTCAAATTGGTCGCCGGCAAGCTAAAGATGGCTGTTGAGCAGGGTGATTTCTGGCTAAATGAGCAGGATGTAGAGACAGATGACGTGACACACATATAACGAAAGTGAAACCAAAATTGCACATCACTGCCTTCGCCCGGCTTTGCTCTGGGATTTTCCTGGAGGACTTTCAGCACCGATATAAATAGAAATACAGTTAGCGTCGTACCGTATAAAGCTCTACATGCAATGTCGCCGTAATCAATCCCTATTATAAATGTGAATTGCTATTATATGTGTGATATACACAATTATGAATCAGTGAAATCAACGAGTTCATGATCCAAATATTGTAAAAACTTCCCGTAACTAAAATGTGCAAATATACATTGGTATGGTTATGCATAGGTTCATTGTTTATTCATTATTCCTGATCAAGTTAGGTATGATACACAACTGACACTAAATCCCCTTAATGATCATAGTGAGTGTATTACTTGATTCCTGGAATTCGCATTAGGCATTTTTAACAGCCAGTTATCAGATGATCTGCAGCACTTGGTGAATTTGTGTATTAACCTCGCCGAAAGCCGGTGCTCTGAGATGGCCGAGTGATCAGAGAGTCGGCTTGTGACGCGGTGGGTGTTATCAATGCTGAGTTTTATCAAGTATCTTGGTACTGCCTCATTTAGGAGGCATGTCTCTTTAAAATGCCCAATTGCTTATAGTATTATAATCTGACTTCATGCGGTGTCTGGGAAGTTTTATTAAAAGCAACACGTTCACAACCAATCACGACTATGTATACATATAAACACATACATGCCTGTTTTACTATGTAGTCTATGTCTACATTACACGTTTTCTTCCATAGTTAAGAGTCCTGTAGTCCTTTGTGCATGACGCACTTACACATGCTGTTTGTAGAGAAAGGAATTATAGCTGGAATGTTTCTAATCAGCAGCCAGTATGTCTACTAGAAGAGTTATATAATCCCGTCAATGAAAGATCCTTTCACAAGGAATTAATCTGACATCAATTCCCACCACTCTCATTAAGCTGTAATCGCTCGTTACGTCTCCATTTTATCACGTCTTACACGTTGTTTATAATGTAGATATGTGTATCGCCTTCATTCAACAGGCGGAAAAGACCGATCCACCCAAGAATAGCTGATGAATATTAATATAAACAGATTACCCAATGAAATAGTAGTTTCCTTATAACGATGGACAGCAAAGAAGAAACAACATGCATAGATTGTTCACATACACAACGTTTGATGGCAAGTAAAATCTGATAACAGAAGCACTTTTCACTCTCTCGACACGAGTTGGGGCGAAAACGGCATAATCATCTGCATAGCTTGGTATCACACTAAACCGTGATGTCAAAATAATTTATTTCAAATATAATTGATCTTTTAGTGATTTCTGTACATTCAGTGCATTTCACAGCTGCGTCTGAAATTTTCTGTTTGTATAAGCCCTTTGCAAACTTGAGCGGGTGTGTGACTAGAATATGATGACGGCTTGTTAAGTTCTGTTGGAGATAGACATCCGCTTAGGAATCATATAAAAGTAGTTAAAGGAGTGGCATAAAAGCAGGAGCAATAGAGGTAGTCTCTGGCTTGATTTAAGCTGTTACCGGGTCTCGTCCCTGAATTACTGGTTATTTACTCCGTGGGCGTCGGTATAAGTGAAAACGAATCCAGTTCACATCTAAAGTGAGAGATGTAAAGGAAAGTTACATAAAAGTACGTTTAAGTTCTACCATGGATATTTCATAAGCAGTTGGCTGTAAATAGGTGAGGTACCATGACTGGTATTTGTTGAGTATGGCTAGTGATTGTCATGTACTCTGTTACTTAACTGTGAATATGTGAGATATCCTGTATGGTGTTTGTTGAGTATGGTTGGTAATATGTCATGTATCGTGTCAGTTGACTGACTAGGTGAGGTATTCTCTCCACTGACCTATAAATAACCGGAGTAGTGATGACATTTCCTGACGTCACAACTGTCCAATATAATGTATTGGACAGTTGTAACTGTGACGTCACACGTACGGACTACATTTTGTTTGTCAACAAGCAGACGATACAACACGATGTTCGTCCGTGCTCGTCCAGAAAAATCTGTGTCTCCGGACAGTCCGTTCTACCTCACACCAATTCCCGAATGTCGCCTCAAACCTGATGCAGCTGTGTGGTATTACTCCACTCCAATGGGAGAGTATCGTTTGGGAGAGCTAATGAAGAGGGCAGCCGAGGCTGCTGGACTGAAAGGCCGGAAAACTAATCACTCGGTCGAAAAAACAATCGTCCAAACCCTTGTAAAATCTGGCGTCGCTCCACATAAAATTATGCAGGTCACCGCACACAAATCACTTGCTAGCATCCAGGAGTGTGATTCTAAATTAGATCACGCACAGCAGAAGCAAATGTCGAGTTTACTTCACGGCAATCGCGCCTTCAGTCAACCATCTCTCGCGCTTACACTCCCTGGCCGGTCAGTTCAAGTGCACACAAACGAAGTTTTCACGACTCCGATGCCATCAACTTCCGAACAGAATCCCAAGGATAATCAGCTAACTTTGTCAGCAAACTCTACTTCTCTTTCGTCCTCATCCTGTAAAGATTACACAAGTCTGTTCGGTGGCGCAGTTTTCAATAACTGCGCTTAATTTTCACTGAAATGTCTGCATTCCTTTTCTTTACAATTCTATTTGTAAAATACCGCTTCGGCCACGTGCGCCTGACCCAGTTTTCCGTCAGCCAATAAAAGTGCTCCATTCAGTATTCCATATTCATCCGCAACCAGCTATCGTCTATTGTTACGCGATATGAAATAATTAGCACGGTTTTACCCAATTTGTTCAGCGTTCGAGTTTATTTACTTACGTTTTTGACAAGTGGGTGTATAATAAATAGGTTATTGGATTGTATGGTCCTGTATGGACTCGCAAGCTCGTCCCTTTCCTGGGCGCCTAGGACTCGTCCATACAAGACCATACAATCCAATAAGCTATAAATATCAGCCGAAAAGCAAAGCTATGATTTATCGTCTATTTCACCTCAAGGTAAAAGTAATGCATGTACAATAGCATAAAGATATGAACCCTTTCCATATGTATACTAAGCAATTTAGTACCTAAGAATTTAAGGCAACATTTTTATGTCTCGTTAATTTAATCAAAGGCATAACTGGATATACATAATACATAAGGCATAAAAAGTTGGCGCCGAAGATCTGATAACACTATCTGCAGCACTATCCCATCCCAAAACATCGCTGCAATTTCTATGACTGCTTTTTGCGACTCCAAACGCAAATTTCCTAGAGCACCCTTGACGCAATTCTCGTTTTAGTGTTATTTTCTAGAAGTTTTCCGGATAAGATTTATTTACATATTTGATTGGTGTTTTATGCCGCTCTCAAGTATATTTCAGTTGTTCGACGGCGACAAACATTATGGTGTCAGGAAATCGGGCAGAGCCCAGGGGAATCCCACAATCACCCGCATGTTGTTTGGAAATTTTCGCACGTGCGGCCAAGGAGGAAGCAACCATGAGCTGGACTTGAACTCACAGCGACTACATTGGTAAAAGGGTACTACGTCTTTTCGCCGCGTTGGCGTGGTAACCACTTCGGCCAACTGTGCATCTCCAGACTCTCAGAGCCTTTCTATGGTATATTATACCGTATTCTGTCCATAAACTATAAATAAATAATACAACTACTAAGAACATCATATTCTTGGTTAGTTGTATATGTTAAACATATATGATTTTATGTTAAACACCAAATCTGTAATGTGTCAACTCAAAACATATATCTTTACTTTGTAAGCTTACCTTGTCTAATACTTACTGGCGTAGCAACCATCCGTAACTACGAACATTTTATTTTTGGTTAATTTCGAATATTAAACATAAATGATAAACACAGAATGTGCAATACATGTGCCTACTAAAAACAAATATCTTGGGTGTTAATATCTGACAGGATATCCTATCTAATACATTTACTGACACAGCAACAATTACGTGACACGTCTTGTTAGTTGATGCCTCAAGACCAATTCTTCAGTGAAAGTAATACCAAACATTACAACAGTATTCGCAACAAAGTTCAGACCCCTTCCGCGTTCAGAATATTACGTTGGGGTAAGCTGTTCCAAGAGCTCATATTTTTTTTATCTTCAGTCCGCTGTCTGTGGCTCTGGATAGCATACAGATAGTCTGACTTACTTTGTCACAAAGTTATAGGTAGCGTCGAAGATCTTCCCGGTCGTCTTCTCGTGAGCTTTCACCTTGAGCTCTGTGCCACCAACTATAAACTTCACTCCGACTTCACGGTTCTTCTCTCCCGTCAAATCCGGCAGGTCTACTCTGAAACTACCTAACTTAAAACATGAAGGGTCAGTTGTATATTTGGGTTTGGTCACCGTGGATTTGTACACTGCCACCCTCATTTTTGTTTGTCCAGAGTAAGTCGGAGAAAAGGTATGTTCGCTAGTTTCCATACCATATGGCACTTCTTCGTCAACAGAAACAAATCTGTTAAAAATATCCTGGCACGTCCTCTCACCTTCAATCATAATTAACTTGTCAGGATCATGTTCACCATCAACAAAAGTGGATAAACTACGAATCCCGTAAGTAAAGGCAGCCAGACGGATTCCAATGGCACCGGGCCGATGGCCGAATATCACCGCCCCTTTCACCACAGACAACACGGCGTCGAGTGGAGTGACCACATTCACAGACCGGAAGTTCTTCCGGAACTCCTCTTGGAGAAGTGGCGATTCAGAAAACCCACCCACCAGTAAGATGTGGGAAATTCCTCTACACTTGGGATCCGCCATTAGTGTTTCTACATGAGTGATAATTTTCTGAATGGTTGGTTTCATTAAAGACTGCATCACTTTACCGCTGATTCTCATCTTATCACCTGTAAACCGAACATCTCTGGATAACCCAGACTCAGCCACTTGGTCCTCTAACGCGCACTTGCTGTAAAAGCTGAACGTTTCATGTAGAGAAGCCGGCAACCGGAAGGTGAATTTCTGTTCATCATTACTAGATATCCTCCGTTTATTGATTTCAAATTCTTTCTCAAGTTCCAGCCGATCCGATTTGTGGTGTTTGCCGAACTCCTTCATCACCTTTACGGTAAAAATCTTGAGCAACAGTTCGGTGAACTGGTCGTCTACCTGAGTGCCGCCCCAACCTCCCCCGCTGGCTTTGTGTAGTTCTTTGAGCTCCCCGCTTAGCATCACCTCGTGCACTGTCGTGTCCACAGTACCACCTGGGTAAAATGAAACGTTATCAACCAAGTTTAGGCCCATGAGTTACATTCTTTATTTAGATACACATGTAGGGATGACAGATTGAAGAGAAGCCACAAAGTTTCAAAATAATGAGTGAGTAAAATAATAAATGATGTGAGTAAAAGCCCTCTGTCCAAAATTCTGGGAAATGATCCTGTATAGTTTATCATGCCAATGTTGTTGATCAACCATGTCCACACCTAATTTTTGCCGTTAACGGTTCAACAGCCCACACTGTCTACAGTGTGATCATATAACCGCCACACGATTAATCAAAATTCTGTGCCAATTTTCTGGTAATCACTTGCTCCAAATCAAAGTGTTTCTGTATATTTCAAACTTCTATCCCTAGACAAGCAGTAACATTATCCATGCGTCTATAAACCTACTCAGTATATATAAGATCTATTCAGTATATGCTCTATAAGGCACAAGCGAATACAACTGATTTTCTGTCAATGATCAATATCTTGTAAATTGACTTCTTCAGCGTAGTATATAGCTTCATCGCCATGGTTGTTCATTCTAATGAATAATAATTTAAACTTGTGAATATCCAGGCAGGAGGCAATATGGATAAACTCATGAGCTCATGTATTAGATGAACAGTTACCACTTCATCTGCATAAATACGTAATTGTCCTCAGTCTTCTAAAGCGCGTGCAATCAAAGTGCAGTACGATTTGAACTACGAAACGACTGAGTACAATGCCGTCAGATCTTATAGAATCGTTAAAACAAAAATGGTTTAGATTTAATTCCACGACTAGAATCCCTACGCACATGGCATACGAATGATAATACGTTTATATTAAGTTAAATACCTCCCGCGTCCACAACAATGTAGCGAGATCCATTCCGCGAGATGTCGTCTGCGTCACAGAATTCGTCATCGGATCGGCTGTTCGCTAATAAGGACGGACAGAAAATGGAGGCTGCTTCCGGTTCCAGTGCAATAGCCAGTTGATCTCACAGTATGCCAGACTGGTTAAAGAAACAAAATATGTAAACATATGCTATCATTTGTTGTTTAAATGATATCGAAAAGGATTTATCATTGTGAACATAATTATGAATATGGCAAAAGAATACAATGACTTTTCTTTACACCTGAGTAAATATCAAGGCTGAGTGTTAAAATAATAACCCAATTGAACACCAGCGTTTTGTGTGTAATAGATTATTAACAGTTAATCGGATTATATGATAGAAAATCATAAACATCAAAGAAACCATTACATGAAAATTTTATCTCGAATTTGTACCTGTAGAGCGGCTTTCCTCATGAACTGCTTGGCGTCCTCGTCCCATATAGCAGGTACAGTCAGCACGTATTGGATCTCAGAGTCAGCCACTTGCTGCTGAAGGCTTCCACTGAAATGCTCCTTAAGGTACAGTATTGACATGGCAAATACACTGAGGGCACTGAACCGCTGTCCGGATACTGACTCCAGCTCCATAGTCTCACTTATCTGAGGTACAAACAAAAACCAGATAGACTAAAGCAGGTGTATTATGAAAAAATCAATCAATAAAGTGGTATTTTTGTACGAAAGAAAGGCAACATACCACTCATCAGTACTTGAAGCAATGGTACTGTACAACCTTATTCGTTCATCTTACTTCCTAGTAAATATTTTTGAGTACCGTGTAAAACACAGGTCAAATAAATAAATACTAACTAGTAAAACAGAGCTATAACTGTTAAATTAGCAAGGGAATGCTTGATACAAAACATGCAATATACGCCGTGCACAAAGGGCAGAAAGTGTACCAGGGGACACAACTTTTGTAACTCATCCATACATGTGACATGTGTACATGGCATGCTCTTGCCTCTGTTGCATTTTTATCATTAACATCTGTGTGTTCTGTGCCAGTCCTATTAACAATAACAGAGCAGACCACACATTTTTCTGTTCATGATCGAAAGGTTACTTTCAGTACTTATATCCATTATACAAATAGTGCATGCTGAGCGATGAGATATCAGGAATTGTACCATGGGGTATTTTAAGATCCATGGGTATATGTCCCCACTTTTGCAAACGAACATTTCCATCGTCATATTTTATCGTGGCAATAAATAAAGATTTTAGAGCTTAGGTTGTCGTTTTCAGGTCTCTTTGTTTCTTACCTCAGATTTGTAGAGGTTCATCTTAAATCGACGGAATAACAACCAGTTTTTCTCCTCCTTGTTTTTGGCGAGTTTCGAGTACTTTGTCTCCGCTTCATATCCGAAACTGTGAAAATCTCCATCCGGGTCTATCAGTGCAGAGGTCGGGGTTTTGTACGAGGTCTGAAGGTGGTTGTCCCCATCTGACCAAACCTTGTTGGTTGTAATCTTGAGTTTATCAGCCAGAAACTCGTGTTGGAAGGAGAAGGCGTAGCCAGAATATGTTGTACCGATATCAATGGCGACCACGAGAAGGGGTTTGGACTGGGCCATGGTTACCCGGTTTACTGCCAGGTCAAGGCTATGTGAACTGAGGAGAAAGAACTGTTCAAACTTAAATTTCAGATTTAACTAAGCCGAGTTTTCAATTTTGTAAATAACCCCAAAGCGATTGTGTAATATTGTATTAAACATGCACTAAATCTGCTACTGCTATAATTGGGACGAAACAAGAGTATTTGCTTCTGGGGTATGCTAAACCGTTGACTATAAAATTTGACTTAATACAAGTATGAGCTAATACATTTTTGAATAACCGATCATAGGACAATAAGTCGATATTAACTAAAACTGATTATAATATATGATTCAACAAGTACATGTAAGCTATTCATTACTGTGATTTCTTTATTTGTCCATCACATAAGAGTACTGAAATAAACATGTGAAAATTTGCAAATGTGATTAAACTGGGCAAGTACCTAAGAATATCTTCAAGATACAACAAAGTTAGCCGAGCGTATAGGAGAAATCCACGTTAAGTGCCCCACAGACCCTTGTACGTATGATGAGCTATACGTCGATTCGAACATGCGACCCGGTGGGTAATAACATGTAGTCTCTGAACTGACCCATTCTAGACCGCTGGGTTCTATATAGGCGGACATAAACCGTGTATATTTGGTAAGTTTTGGCCTATATAGCATGTTAAATCTCCCTCGGTAAGCTTGCAGGCCTTGATCGATACAACGCTGAGATAGGCTACACCAGTAGGCCTGCTCCAGGCTGACAGAGAAAAGCGTTAGAAACTGAATGTTTGTACTCGGTAATCAACTTTTCTCCTAGAAGACTTAAAACACTGACACGTTCTGTGAAGAGGAATTAATCCTATATCTGTAGTGTGGACAACTCACCTGAAGTATATTGATCGCTGGCAAGCTAAAGATTACCACCCTGCTGGATGCTTTCTGGCTAAATGAGCAGGTTGGAGAGACAGATGACGTGACACACCTATAACGAAAGTGAAAGAAAAATTACACATCACTACCTTCGCCCGACTTCGCTCTGGGATTTTCCTGGAGTACTTCACGCATCGATATAAATAGAAATACAGTTAGCGTTGTACCGTATGAATCTCTGCATGCAATGTCACCGTAATCAATCTCTATTATAAATGTCAATTGCTATTATATGTGCAATATGGACAATTATGATCAGTGAAATCATCGAGTTCATGATCCAAGTATTGTATAAACTTCCCGTAACTAAAATGTGCAAATATACATTGGTATGGTCATGCATGGGTTCATTGTTTATTCATTATTCCTGATCAAGATAGGTATGAAACACAACTGACATTAAATCCCATTATGATCATAGTGAGTATATCACGACTCTGTCATTCCTTCTAAAATTTGTATTAGGCATCTTTAATAGCCAGTTATCAGATGATCTGCAGCGCCCAGGTGAAGTTGTGTATTAAACATCGACCCTCACCGAAAGCAGGTGCTCTGAGATGGCAGAGAGTCAGGCTCGAGACGCGGTGGGTGCTATCAACGCTGAGTTTTATCAAGTATCTTGGTACTGCCTTATTTAGGAGGCCTGTCTCTTAAAAATGCCTAATTGCTTGTGGTATGATAGTCTGACTTTATGCGGTGTCTGGGAAGTTTTGCTAAAACTAAAACATTCTCAGCCACTCACGACTATATATACATATAAATACATAAATACCTGTTTTACTATGTGGCCTGTCTACATAACACGTTTTCTTCCATGGTCTAGAGTCCTATAGTCGTTTGTGCATGAAGTGGGCACAGCACTTACACACGCTGTTCGAAGAGAAAGGAATTATAGCTGGAATGTTTCTAAACAGCAGCCAGTATTTGTACTAGAAGAGTTATATAATCTTGTCAATGAAGGATCCTTTCACGAGGAATTTATCTGACATCATTGCCCACCACTCTAATTAAGCTGTGATCACTCGTTAAATCTTCATTTATCACGTCTGACACGTCGCATATAATGTAGATATGTGTATTGCCTTCATTCAACATGCCGAAATGACCGATCCACCCAAGAATAGCTGATGAAAATAAATATAAAAAGATTACCCAATGAAACAGTATTTAATGATGGACAGCAAAGACGAAAAAGCAGGAGCAATAGAGGTAGTGTCTGGCTTGATTTAAGCCGTTACCGGGGTCTCGTCCCTGAATCACTGGTGGTTTACTCAGTGGGGGTCGGTAAACATGACCGCCGGTATCAGTGAAAACGAATCAAGTTTACATCTAAAGTGAGACATGAAAAGGAAGGTTACATAAAAGTACATTTCAGTTCTGCAGTTGATGTTTCCTAGGCAGTTGGCTGTAAACAGCTATCCAGTGTGGTATTTGTTATGACTGGTGAATGTCATGTATTGTGTTACTTGACTTTGAGTATGTGAGGCATCCTGTGTGGTGTTTGTTGAGTATGGTTGGTAATGTGTAATGTATCGTGTCAGTTGACGAGTTATAGGTGAGGTATCATGTCTAGTGTTTTTGGAGTATGACTGACAATGTCTTATTATCGTGTCAGTTAACTGTGAATAGGTAAGGTATCCTGTCTTCTGTTTAGTGTGTCATGTATTCCGTTAGGTATTATATCTGGTGTTTGTTGAGTATGATTGGTAATGTCTCATGTATCGTGTTAAATGACTGTGAATAGCTCAGGTATCCTGTCTCCTGTCTAGTGTGTCATGTATTACGTTAGTTTACTGTGGGGTATCATGCCTGGTGTTTGTTGAGTATGATTGGTAATGTCTCATGTGTCGTGTTAATTGACATGGGGTGGGTGAGATATCATGTCTCCTGTTTTTTGGGACGATTAATAATGTATTATTTTTGTGTTAGTTAACTGTGAATAGGTGAGGTATCATGTCCAATGTTTTTTGAGTATCATTAGTAATGTCTCATGTATCGTGTCAATTCACAAGGTCAGGTATCCTACTTGGTCTTTGTTGAGTATAACTGGCATTGTCTCAAGTAACGAGTCATTTGAATGTAAATACCCGAGGCATCCTGTCTCCTGTCTAGTGTGTCATGTATTACGTTAGCACACCTATAACGAAAGTGAAAGAAAAATTGCACATCACTGCCTTATAAATACATGTATATATAACAATATATTTATTTATATCGATATAAACAGAAATACATTTAGCGTTGTACCGTATAAATCTCTACATGCAATGTCAACGTAATCAATCCCTATTATAAATGTCAACTGCTATTATATGTGTGATATAGACAATTATGAATCAATGAAATCACCGAGTTCATGATCCAAATATTGTAAAAACTTCCCGTAACTAAAATGCGCAAATATACATTGTTATGGTTATGCATGGGTTCATTGTTTATTCATTATTCCTTATCAAGATAGGTATGAAACACAACTGACACTAAATCCCCTTAATGATCATAGTGAGTTTATCACGGCTCTGTCATTCCTTCTGGAATTCGTATTAGGCTTTTTAATAGCCACTTATCAGATGACCTGCAGCACCAGGTGGTTAGGGGACGTTGGCACAGGACTGCCCACTGGACTGGACGTGTGCATGACGAAGGGCACAACACTTACACACGCTGTTTGGAGAGAAAGGAATTATAGCTGGAATGTTTCTAATCAGCAGCCAGTATGTGTACTAGGAGAGTTATACAATCCTGTCAATGAAAGACCTTTAACAAGGAATAATTCTGACACCATTTTCCATTCTCATTAATCTGTAATCGTTCGTTACATCTTCATTTTATTACGTCTGACACGTCGCATATAATGTAGATATGTGTATTGTCTTCATTTAACAGGCCGAAATGACCGATCCACCCAAGAATAGCTGATGAATATTAATATAAACAGACTACCCAATGAAATAGTAGTTTCCATACATCGATGGACAGCAAAGAAGAAACATCATGCAAACGTTGTCCACATACACGACGGTTGATGGCAAGTAAAATCTGATAACAGAAGCACCTTTCACTCTCTCTGTACGACTGGGGGCGAAAACGGCATAATCATCTGCATAGCTTGGTATCACACAAAACCGTGATGTCAAAATCATTTATTTGAAATATAATTTATCTTTCAGTGATTTCTGTACATTCAGTGCATTTCACAGCTGCGTCTGAAAATTTCTATTTGACTAAACCCTTTGCAAACTTGAGCAGGTGTGTGAATGACATTGTTAAGGTCTGTAAGAGATAGACAACCGCGTAGGCGTCATAGAAAAGTAGTAAAAGAAATGGTGTAAACGCAGGAGCGATTGAGGTAGTGTCTGGGTGGTGTAAGCCGTTACCAGGGTATTGTCCGTGAAGTAAATATTAAGTGAAAATGAATCCAATTCACATCTGAAGTGAGACATGAAAAGGAAAGTTCAAAATAGTATATTTAAGTTCTGTTGTGGATAATTCCAAAGCAGTTGGCTGTTAATAGGTGCAATATCATGGCTAGTATTTGTTCAGGATGACTGGTAATGTGTCATGTATCGTGTTATTTGACTGTAAATAGGTGAGGTATCTTGCCTGGTGTTTGTTGAGTATGACTAGTAATGTGTCAAGTATCGTGTTACTTGACTGTTAATAGGTGAAGTATCCTGTCTAGTGTTTGTTGAGTATGATTGGTAATATGTCATGTATCGTGTCAGTTGACTGAATAGGTGAGGTATGCTGTTTGGTGTTTGTTTAGTATGGTTGGTAATGTGTAATGTATCGTGTCAGTTGACGAGTTATAAGTGAGGTTTCATGTCTCGTGTTTATTGAGTATGGTTGGTAACGTCTCATGTATCGTGTCAGTTGACTGTGAATAGGTGAGGTATTATGTCTCGTGTTTGTTGAGTATGATTGGTGATATCTCATGTATCGTTTCAGTTGACTGTGAATAGGTGAGATATAACTTCTGGTGTTTGTTGAGTATGATTGGTAATGTCTCATGTACATTCCCAGTTAACTGTGAATAGCTGAGGTATCCTGTCTCCTGTCTGGTATGTCATATATTACGTTAGTTTACTGTGAAGTATGTTTGATGTTTGTTGAGTATGATTGGTAATGTGTCGTCTATCGTGTCAGTTGACTGTGAATAGCTGAGGTATCCTGTCTCCTGTGTAGTGTGTCATGTATTACGTTAGTTTACTGTAAGATATCGTGTCTAATGTTTGTTGAGTATGATTGGTAATGTGTCATCTATCGTGTCAGTTGACTGTGAGCAGCTGAGCTATCCTGTCTCCTATATAGTGTGTCATGTATGACGTTAGTTTACTGTGAGGTACTGTGTCTGGTGTTTCCACGTACATGTATGTGGTTGGATGAGCTGACGTTTACTGACGTCTGTGTAGGAGTAAAACGTATTTACAGACATGAATTTTTTCAACGATGCAGCCCAGTCCTTAACGGAAATAGTGATAAAATTTGCAAACGTTAAAATCGAAACAATTAATAACCAGAACTACGCGTTGTGAGGTAAGAGGTTGCAGAAGTTAACAAATCTTCGCCACGGTCCAGCTACAAATCTAGCTCTTGGTTTATCTGCCATTTCATACCGCCTCAAGGTTCAAACGATAAATGTATAAAGGAGCGCCCATGACATAAAGGTACTAGCTCTCCCCACATGCATACCGATCGTAAAGCTTATGGTATAGTATATAACAAACAACTAAAGCTCTAGGAAATAAGACAAAATTACTTTCATTTTATTCCTGAAGGAATACACATGTTTCTCTTCACACGATGCATATGGCGTAAAACAAAAAATACATGTCCTCCTCTTCACCAATGGGACTTGAGATCTGCGACCATAGAAGCGCTACTTCATCCTGAAAACATAATTACAACCCCTGACATAGCTTTTGGCGAAGCCATATGCAGATTCCTAGACCAGCAATGACGCAATTCTTGATTGCTGTCTTTTATAGTATTTTACCCGATAAGACTAATAGACACACAGTTTTGTTATAACCGAATATCACCGCACCTTTCACCACAGACAGGACGGCGTCAAGTGGAGTGATCACAGTCACAGAGTGGAAGTTCTCTCGGAACTCCTCCTGGAGAAGTGGCGATTTACAAAACCCACCCACCAGTAAGATGATGGATGGATAGATGGTTTCATCAACCCTTGCATCACTTTGCAACTGATTCTCATCCTGTCGCCTGTAAACCGAACATCTCTGGATAACCCAGACTCAGCCACTTGGTCCACTATCGAGCACTTGCTGTGAAAGATGAACACCTCACGTAGAGAAGCCGGCAACCGGAAAGTGAATTTCTGTTCATCATTACTTGATATCCTCCGTTTACTGATTTCAAATTCTTTCTCAAGTTCCAGCCAATCCGATTTGTGGACTGTGGCTGGGGTGAACCCAAGTCATTAAAAATGTTGGTATACTCTCTTGTTCGGAGGTATGTCTACCAGGCGAATTGGTTCTGGCAATATAGCCTGACTTCATACTGTGTCAGGTGTGTTTTCCTAAAACTGAAACAGTTTTATACATGATCCACCCCACTCTATAGCTGATGATTATCAGTATAAATACAGTACCCAATAAATAGTAAAATAGTAGTTTCCCTATAATTATGGACAGAACAGACGAAGCAACAACGTGCATAGGTTCTCCGCATACACGGCCGTCGATGAAAGGTAACATCTGATAACAGAAGCACTTTTCGCGCCATCCACGTGTTATTCACAAAAACAGGATTATCATCATTATGTTTTAGCTCTATTTCTATATTTAGTGCAGTTCATAAGTGCGTCTAATTTTATGTTTGCATAAACGTTTGCAAACATGAGCGCGTACGTGTCTGACAGGCATAGTGATGACGGCCTGTAAAGGAACATCCGACTCATCGTTACCTCATGGCAGTGAAAGAAGTAATATAAAAGCCGAATCAGTATACATAATCCGGTTTTATTTAATCTGTTACCGGATATTCGTCTCTCAATCACTGGTAGTTAATACCGTGGACATCCATAAATATATCCGCTAAGTACACATTTAGGTTTAACCGTGATTTTCTTATCTAAGTATTTTGCCTTATTCATGTTTTCTGTATGCATGATTTATTTATTAATTTATTTGATTGTGATTGTTTACCACCATCCTGAGGAATCTTTCGCTTATACGATGGCAGTCATTTTCTATGGGTTAGGTAAACTACCGACCTTTGGCAAGCTGTCCACCAAATTTCCAACATACGACGTACAGGTATTGACACTGAGGCAATGTGTCATCTATTGTGTCAGTGGACTGCATGTAAATATGGAAGGTATCTTATCTGTTACTAATGCTGGCCGCCGTCGTATAATTGAAATATTCATCACTAATCAAATAATTAAATTATCTGCTACTTGTACGGCTGGTAAAGCATCACACATCATGTCAGTTACCTGTGAGAAACCCTGTCTCCTGTATGTTATCCTGTCTGGTGTTTGCTAGATATTATTGGTATAATATGTCATGTATCGTGTCAGTTGACGGTGAATAGATTATGTACACGTATTATGTTTGGTGTGTCATGTATTATGGCAGTTGACTGTAATTATGTGAGGTGTCATATCTGATGTTTATGTGATTATTTGAGTTTTTTATATTTATTTGATTTCTTTTACGCCGCACTCAAGAATATTTGACTTACACGACGGCGGTCAGTATTATGGTGGGAGGAAACCAGGCAGAGCCCGGGAGAAATCCACAACCATTCGCAGGTTGCTGGAAAACCTTTCCACGTACGGCCAGAGAGGGAGCCATCGTGAGTTGGACTTGAACTCACAGCGACTGCAATGAAGAAAGGCTCTTGGGTCATTGATAAATGCGCCGCGCTGACGTGCTAACCATCGCGGCCCCCAAGGCCCAGGTAGTTGATTAATTGAGCTGACGTTTAATAACATCTGTTTACTGGCAAAACGTCTTCGATGTCATCGAGATAACTTTTATTCAGGGATACAGCCTTTTACATAACCAGAGTAATAATGAAATTTTCTAACATCTTAATGGAAACAATTAGTAAACCAAAAAGTGAACGGATATTTGTTACGTTCAAGGCTTAGTGCATCTACTCTTTCATATCGCCACAAATCATCCAAAAAGCAAAGCTGTGATTTATCGCCTGTTTCACCTCAAGGTTAAAGTGATACATGTACAATAGCACAGAGGTACGAATCCTTCCCACATGCATACTTAGCAATTTAGTATCCAAGATTTAAGGCAACATGAGATATGTCTCGATTATTTAACGACATACCTGGATATGCATAATACATACGATATAAAAAGTTTGCGCTGAAGATCTGATAACACTATCTGCAGCACTATTCGATCCCAAAATATCATTGTAATTTCTAGGACAGGTTTTAGCGACTCCAAACGCAATTTCCTGGAGCAAGTCTCGTTTTAGTGAACTTAGCTGAACTTGAACTCACAGCGACAGCATTAGTGAAAGGGCACTGGATCATCTCGCCAGATGAGACTAATAGACTCTCAAATTTTTATGGTATATTAGACTGTATTCTTAGTTAGTTGTATATGTTAAACATATATGATAAGAAACACCAAATATGTAATGTGTCAGCTAAAAATAAAATTTCTTCGGTTTACTCTGACAGCTTACCTTGTCTAATACTTACTGGCGCAGCAACCATCCGCATACTACGAAAACTATATTTTTGGTTAATTGTATATGTTAAACATAAATGATAAACACAAAATGTGCAATATATTATCTAATACATTTACTGACACAGCAACAATCACGTGATACCTCTTGTTAGTTTTTCAGTGAATGTGCTTTCAAAGATTACAACAGTATTCAGCGACAAATCCCTAATCCCTTTCGTGTTCAGAATATTAGGTCGAGGTAAGCTGTTCCAAGAGCTCCCATGTACACATTTTTAATCTTAAGTCCGCTTTCTGTGGCTCTGGATAGTATATAGATGGTCTGACTTACTTAGTCACGAAGTTAAAGATAGCGTCGAAGATCTTCCCGGTCGTCTTCACGTGTGCCTTCACCTTGAGCTCTGTACCGCCAACTATAAACTTCACTCCAACTTTACGCTTCTTCTCTCCCGTCAAATCCGGCATGTCTACAGTGAAACTACCTAACTTAAGACATGAAGGGTCAGTTGTATATTTGGGTTTCGTCACCGTAGATTTGTACACGGCGAGCTCCAATGCTGTTTGTCCAGAGTAAGCCGGAACAAAGATGTGTTCCCTAGTTTCCATACGGTGTGGCACTTCTTCGTCAACAGAAACAAATCTGTTAAAAATATCCTCGCACTTCCTCTCACCTTCAATCATAATTAACTTGTCAGGATCATGTTCACCATCAACAAAAGTGGATACGCTACGAATCCCGTAAGTAAAGGCAGCCAGACGGATTCCAATGGCACCGGGCCGATGGCCGAATATCACCGCCCCTTTCACCACAGACAACACGGCGTCCAGTGGAGTGACCACAGTCACAGACCGGAAGTTCTTCCGGAACTCCTCTTGGAGAAGTGGCGATTCGGAAAACCCACCCACCAGTAAGATGTGGGAAATTCCTCTACACTTGGGATCCGCCATTAGTGTTTCTACATGAGTGATAATGTTCTGGATAGTTGGTTTCATCAACGACTGCATCACTGTACCGCTAATTCTCATCTTGTCACCTGTAAACCTAACATCTTTGGAAAACCCAGACTCAGCCACTTGGTCCTCTAACGAGCACTTGCTCTGAAAGCTGAATACTTCACGTAGGGACGCCGGCAACCGGAAGGTGAATTTCTGTTCATCATTACTAGATATCCTCCGTTTATTGATTTCAAATTCTTTCTCAAGTTCCAGCCAATCCGATTTGTGGTGTTTGCCGAACTCCTTCATCACCTTTACGGTAAAAATCTTGACCAACAGATCGGTGAATTGGTCGTCTACCTGAGTGCCGCCCCAACCTCCCCCGCTGGCTTTGTGTAGTTCTTTGAGCTCCCCGTTGAACATCACTTCGTGCACAGTCGTGTCCACAGTACCACCTGGGTAAAATGAAACGTTATCAACCAAATTTAGGCCCATGAATTACATTCTTTATTTAGATACACGTGTCAGGATGACAGATTCAAAATACACAGTTTCAAAATAATGAGCTTAGCTGAAATAAATGATGTGAGTAAAAGCCCTGTGTCCAAAATTCTGGGAAATGATCCTGTATAGTTCCATCATACCTTTGCTGTTTATTGACGTTGCCCACACCTAGCTTTTGCCGTCAACAGTGCAACAGCCCACACTGTCTACAGTGTGATCATATAAACCCTATCCGATTAATCTCCATTTCTCTACCTATTTTCTGCTAATTAACTGTTCCAAATCAAAGAGTTTCTGTATATTTCAAACTTCAATTCCGAGATAAGCAGTAACATTATCTATGCGCCTATAAACCTACTCAATATATATAAGATCTATTCAGTATATGCTCTATAAGGCACAAGCGAATACAACTGATTTTCTGTCAATGATCAATATCTTGTAAATTGACTTCTTCAGCGTAGTATATAGCTTCATCGCCATGGTTGTTCATTCTAATGAATAATAATTTAAACTTGTGAATATCCAGGCGGGAGGCAATATGGAGAGTTCATGTACTAGATGAACAGTTACCACTTCATCTGCATAAATACGTAATTGTCCTCAGTCTTCTGAAGCGAGTGCAATCATTTCATTGTGCACTACGATTTGAACAACGACACGATTGAGTACAATGACGTCAGATCTTATAGAATCGTTAAAACAAAAATGGTTTAGATTTAATTCCACGACTAGAATCCCTACGCACATGGCATACGAATGATAATGCGTTTACGTTCAGATTTAGTCAGGTACCTCCAGCGTCCACAACAATGTAGCGAGATCCAATTCCCGAGATGTCGTCTGCGTCACAGAATTCGTCATCGGATCGGCTGTTCGCTAATAAGGACTGACAGAAAATGGAGGCCGCTTCCGGTTCCAGTGCAATAGCCAGTTGATCTCCAAGTATGCCAGACTGGTTAAAGAAACAAAACATGTAAATATATGCTATCATTTGTTGTTTAAATGATATCGAAAAGGGTTTCTTCATTGTGAACATAATTATGAATATGGCAAAAGAATACAATGACTTTTCTTTACACCTGAGTAAATACCAAGGCTGAGTGTTAAAACAATAACCCAAGTGAACACCAGCGTTTTGTGTGTAATAGATTATTAACAGTTAATCAGATTATATGACAGAAAATCATAAACATCAAAGAAACCATTACATGAAAATTTCATCTGGAATTTGTACCTGCATAGCGGCTTTCCTCATGAACTGCTTGGCATCCTCGTCCCATATAGCAGGTACCGTCAGCACGTATTGGATCTCCGAGTCAGCCACTTGCTGCTGAAGGCTTCCACTGAAATGCTCCTTAAGGTACAGTATTGACATGGCAAATACACTGAGGGCATTCAACCGTTGTCCGGACACCGACTCCAGCTCCATAGTCTCACTTATCTGAGGTACAAACAAAAACCAGATAGGCTAATGCAGATGTATTTTGACAAAAATCAATCAATAAAGTGGTATTTTTGTACGAATGAAATGGAACACTGATCAGTAATTGTAGGAATGGTACGGTACTGTCTTATTCGTTAAGCTTATTTACTAGTAAATATTCTTGAATACGGTGTAAAACACCAGTGAAATAAATAAATATTTGCTCGTAAAACAGAGATATAACTGTTAAATTTGCAAGTTAATGTTTCACAAAAGACATGCAATAATCTCTGTGTAGACAGGGCAGAAAGTAAAACAGAGGACACAACTTTTGTAACTGATCCTTAGCATTTCCATATACAGGTGACATGTGTACATGCTCTAGTATTTGTTTCTTTTTACCCCATTGACATTCGTCTATGCCAGTCCTATTAACAATAACAGAGCACACCGCACATTTTTCTGTTCATCATCGAAATGTTATCTTCAGTACTTATATCCATTATACAAACAGTGCATGCTGAGCGATGGTATATCAGGAATTGTACCATGGGGTATTTCAAGATCCATTGGTATATATCCCCACTTTTGCAAAGGAAAATTTCCATCGTCATCTTGAATTAACGACATGTTTTGTCGTGGTAATAAATAAAGATTTTACATCCCAGGTAGTTTTCGTTTTTCTGTCTTACCTCAGATTTGTAGAGGCTCATCTTAAATCGACGGAATAACAACCAGTTTTTCTCCTCCTTGTTTTTGGCGAGTTGCGAGTACTTTGTCTCCGCTTCATATCCGAAACTGTGGAAATGTCCATCCGGGTCAAACAGTACAGAGGTCGGGGTTTTGTACGAGGTCTGAAGGTGGTTGTCCCCATCTGACCAAACCTTGTTGGTTGTAATCTTGAGTTTATCAGCCAGAAACTCGTGTTGGAAGGAGAAGGCGTAGCCAGAATATGTTGTACCGATATCAATGGCGACCACGAGAAGGGGTTTGGACTGGGCCATGGTTACCCGTTTTACTGCCAGGTGAAGGCTATGTGAACTGAGGAGAGAGAAGTGTTCAAACTTAATTTTCAGATTTAACTAAGCCGAGTTTTCAATTTTATAAATAACCCCAAAGCGATTGTGTAATATTGTAATAAACATGCACTAAATCTGCTACAGCTATAATTGGGACGAAACATTGGGACGAAAATTCGTGTAATTTTCTGTATCTGTGTGAAACACCTGATTAAACAAGTGAAATAAGCTTGTATTTTTTTGCAAGATGACTCCATGAAGCCAGTGCCTTGGACTATTTCCAGGCTATACGATAACTATAGCTAGATTCAAACATGCGGCCCGACCCGTCGTAATGACATATCGTGGACTGACATATTTTAAAGATATATGTTCACAAATCTTGTATACTGGGCAATTGTATGTCTACGCTGCTCATGAAATCTTCTGTATACGTCAGTATACAATATGGCCAATGTAGCAGTTATGGCCTACATAACCAGACTAGCTGTGACTTACAGAGAAAAGAGTTATAAACTGAATGTTTCTGATCTGTAAATCAAGACGAGTATCAGAAGACTTACAATACTGACAATCTTCTGTAAAGCAGAATTAATCTGACTAACTTACCAGCGATATAAAGATGACCGCCCTGTTGGGTGATTTCTGGCTAAATGTGGAAGTCAGAGAAAGATAGAGTGGCAAACCTATAACGCAAGTGAAAGAAAAACTGCGCGCCCCTCGTTCGGCCTGACCTCACCTATGGGTTTTCTTGGAGCAATTCCACCTTCGCTATGAAACAGACAAAACACAGATCTGAACGTGGTATAGATTACTCCGCATGATTGCCTCGGTTTGAATAAGCTTTTAAATAGTTTTCAAAAATAACTTTTTTTGCCTGATAAGTTAGCCCTTTCCATCGATCCATATAGTCTAGCTGTTGATGACAGCCCTTCAAAGTGGATAATATATTTGTGATAATTAAATTGGGAGTGAAGACTTTATTCACCCTGAAGCCAGAGTGTCAAACACCCATGTTAAGGTATTAATCTGCTAACTTACCAATTAGTGCATCATTGTACGTGTATCAATGTTCCCGCTATACGCAATCAACCCATGAAAGTAACCCTCAGAACAGAGAGTGCAGGTATCAAGATAAAATACCAAATAAATTTTTCCAAAAATTTTTAATTATCTTGTAAGACAGTGTAGTATCATAGGTTAGTACACATGTAGAACGCCTTACAACGCCTGTCATGACGTACACGTCACCCGTCCATAACATGGCGAACGCAAATATATTTATTTATTTATTTGATTGGTGTTTTACGCAATATTCAAGAATATTTCACTTATACGACGGCGGCCTGCATTATGGTTGGAGGAATCCGAGCAGAACCTGGGGGAAACATACGACCATACTCAGTTTGTTGGTAGACCTTCCCACTTACGGCCGGATGAACGCAAATATAGGAGTCTACACTGCTGAGAGGGTAGAGTTTGGAGCAACCATGTGTTTTTGTTTTACGCTCTACCGGATTTTAGTGTGACAAGAAATGACAAATGTATTTGAATGGAAACAAAACTTATACTTATGTATTGAAAGGACAACACGGTTTTTGCAAAGGGGGATATATTTAATAACAGTGTTACTAATTATTGAGTATTCATGAAACTAGAAACATAAATACGTAGCTCTTTATTATGAGTAGAAGGATACAGAGAGCCTATCTGTAGGGCAAAACCTCATTGGTAACATTCTATACCACGTCACTTATTTTGTATGCTTTATTGTTGTTTCATCATCCATAATCTCCAGTGGACCAATCAAGCTAAATATGTGTACCTTTATAACCAAATGTGAAATTAAAACTGCGCATTGGTTCAGTCTGGCCTCATTTACAGGTATTTTCTAGAACGCAAATAGAGGATTTGTACGTGACATCATCATACATAGCTTTTATGTACACATAAAAGCCCTGACGTCTCTATCTTGGAAAGGCGTGCGTCAACCAGATGAGCTGTGTTTTACAACATAAAAGACTATAGCATAGGGGGTAAAACCAAAGCAAAGACGACGGTATAGTATGGTGTCTGACGATGTGGTTGTAATCCGGTGTCAAATTACCTCGGTCAGGATTTTATTCTGACTTTTCAAGAATCCGCCGCTTGATCCTGATAACATAACTACAAACGATTCCTGTGAAACACCGAGTCGATGTCCAATCAGTAGGTTTCAACACAAACGAGTTTAGGAATTCTAGACCAGTGACATCTAATACATTGTAATTGATATCACTGCAAGCTTTTAACCTAATTTTGCTTCAGTCATGGTGCTAGGGTGCATCTGAGTTGCTATGTTTCAACATTTACATTTACAGAATAAGTCCTAATTAATTTTACTCATTATGCTGTGGTATTTTGTATTGAAACTCCTGTCATGAAACTGGAACGATATCATGAGGCATTTTCGTTGCTAACTATTCCAGAACAACTGCTTCAGAAGCACCATGCTATCTGAATGACTTATATTCGTAAGGATATGATTCGCCAAACGTATAAATGGCGTCAAGTCCAGTCTCTAGGAGAATCAACCGATGGGTGAAAATGTATATACGATTATCAAATAGCGTGTCCTAAAAGGCATAGGTCTCACCATGATTGAAACAGAGACAACATAACCTCGTTTTCTGTAGTCGCACAACTTAAATTGATTTTATTTACAGAACTGCCAACATATCCTTTGGTCTGATCTGAATATCACTCCTAGAATCTCTGCATGTGAAACACGGTGGCATGGTGATCTTTACAGACTTTGCCATATACCTGGTTCGTTAAAGGCAGTGCTTATTTCGTTTGCCTTGCAAATAAAGTTGCTTGTAGGTACCTTTATACTGCACTTTCACTGGTTCCCATTCATTCACTGGACCTAGTTGTTTGACCTTTCCCTTTAGTAATACGCGTTTGTTATATCCAGTGTAAAATATGATGATTCTAATCTACGTCATAAGCAGTTTATGTTCAATAAAACGCCTTCACTCTTGTACCTAATTCCGCTTAAAAGAAAAGAACACATTTATACAAACTATACCTAAAATGAAAGAGCTATACACACTGTGTGGAATTCTATTTTTTTTTAGATTTTTTTTAAATTGTCGCAAGAGAGTAAAACGGTTTTGAACATAGGTATTTTCTACAAAATCCACCGATTCGAGGCACATTGATAGCCCGCCATGTTTTAGGCTTGTCCAATCAAACGCCTCCTTGTCTGCCAAACTATGTCTGTAGTGCCATGTCCTCAAGAGCTACTGGGTGAAGCTAAGCACGATGACGTATGTAATCTGTTCCAATGGCGGTGTAAAAGAGACTTCTAAGCCTTCGATGTTTAGCTATTGAATACTCAAATAACAAGCCCTGCTGACAGAAAATTTCGATATTTTATTGAACTTTAGGTGTGGCTCTTGCATTTAAGCTTTGGATTGTATAGATGTGTTCTTTTCTTTCAACTCGCAGCTAGGGGCATATATTTATCGTCTTGATTCGATCGCTACATTAGGTATATGAACAATCACAATCAAAGCGAAACCGAGACACATATTTTATTATGAATAACTTATATACTAGCATGGTGCACGATCTGATCACTGATTTCACTTATTCCTCTGGAACATACCTTGCGCCTTTCCAGGACCATTGAGCACATTGATGCCGTCTTAATTTCGAACTTTTGTGTTACATGTTTTTGGAATTGGCCTTACGATTATATGATCTAAAACGTCAAAATATAGTGCAATCCTGCAGTGCTTCTTAACTTTGCTGGCTGATGCCTTGTGTACGTGCCCGCCCTGGATCGACTTTCCATGCATTAGACATCATCTATAGATGAAATAAACACAAACATAATAAACGCTACTGCCGCAACTGTTTTCTGAACATTTGGTAAACGATTAAACTATAGTATGCAACCATTTCATGTACAATGATCTATTCTTTGAGAGAGCAGGAAACCTATTGAATTTCAGGGTTGATCGTATAAGTGAAATATTCTTGAGATTTTCAGCTTAAAAAAACAATCAATTAAATAATTCAATCAAATGAATAATTAACACCATTTGAAACGAGGAGGCAGTGCATATAGTATTCCGTGCGATAAGAACATCCCAAATCAAATAAAATAGATCGACATTTTTAAAATGAAAAGTAGTTGCTAAAACAGCAATGCCGGGGTTAAAGCCAGTATGGTGTCACTTCAGATTAACTTAATGATATTTGTATGCAATGAGATATAAGCAACTTAGTTAGAAGGTGCACCTTTATAATAGCCACCAAGACATTGCGTGTACACTATCTAGAATGTGCATGTCAATGTGCCAGATGTAGTACATCCGCTATAGACAACGTTTAAAGGACTGTTTACACAGATGGATAATTTTCAGCATTACATAAGTGCATTTCTAGCTCGCTTCACTCAGTGATTTTCAGATTTACAAATGTAACAGATTTCTATCACGTGACCTGCAAACATGGGAGAAATTGCAGTTTTTCGCAAATTGACGAAAATATGCATAGCCCGAAATGAATATGACCCGATTCAAGATATTACCGTCTTCTAACATGGAGGTAGTGGAGGTTTAGCTTTAGCCCCCAGAACAGTTTTCATTGTTGACCAATATGATTTTGCCCAGAACAACTGAGGATTGGAAAGTTTACTGTTAAGTGAATTGGAATAGCTTTTTAATGCCTCACGCTTCGCTCCTTGCCAAATACCACAAAAACTTATGTTCCTCAGAATAGGTACGTTTAAACGGTTTAAAACATCCATTTCTAACTCTTAGTTTATATCGAACGTCGCTAGTCATTCAGGGTTTATCCCGCGAACTTACCGTAACCTCTTTATTTGGAATTGATACCTTTCAACATAAAAACGTTTTATTCTAGGAGTAAACTTTATGGTCAGTATCATCAGATATATCAGTCACTATCTCCCAAGGTGTAGAATCTATCAATGACTTTTCTTTTAATATGTGCACAACGGTATTATTGATGGGTATATAGTAAACAGTATGATGATCTAGATTACACAATGGACAAACCAGTCAGTGATATATCCTATACTATCGGTGAAAATTAAGCCTAAAATATACGCATTATCTGGTCATGTCGTATAACTCCACGTTAAATTCACCATTGTGGTGGTAAGAATGCCAGTCGGTATACCGATCATTAAAGTCCTCATAGGACAAGAAAAACGTCGGGGTTATCTGATAGTGAACGCCGAACGCTATTTTCTAAGAAATAACCACGTCCTTCGACAGATTAGTTAGGTGGCCGGTAACAAGCAGCAACCAAAACTTTTTAAAATTCTTCTGACTGATAACAGTCCATAACATTTCGTTATCACTTTCTAGGTCATAACGCCTTTTAGGTGGGAGAGTACCATTTATGTAAATAGCAACACCTCCCCCCACGCCCCTGCTTGTTTCTATTTTTGCGTTCAATATTATAACCCTCAAGAAGTATTAAATCGTCAGTTATTGTATCATTTAACCATGTTTCGGACATACATAAAATATCATAGCTGTATTGACGGCATAGAACGGATTTAATTTCATCTAATTTCACATACGTAGAAAGGTCGTCGTCACCCACAACCGTCAAGCTCCACACGCTTATATGGCAACATTTCAGGTCGTGTGTGGGGACAGGATTTGGGTGAATATAACCACAAAGTAAAAGTAATTGCATACAATATACAATTATGTAAGATTCATTACAAAATGCAGAGGCAATACATTAAGCAATAAAATAGAACACTGAGGAAAATACTTTCAGATAAGCATTAATTTCACTTAGGAAATTAAAAGGTTTAACTAAGTATACATTAGGTTTATAAGAGATAAAATTGTTCCACATCCCGATCACCGCTCTATACTGGCCAAAGTTACACATGATCTATATAATACGAAACTCGAGGTAGCACATGCTCATTCAAACCAAAGAGTAGATCAGATTGAGGAGTATTGAGAACAGAGGATACAAGAAACAGAATACAATCCAAATAGCTAAGTACTCGAACAGTCAACATATAAGCAGTCAGGCTACACTCGTTTGACCATATTGAAGAGAAAGGATGCGTTTATTCTGAGATCTGATTGAAAGGTGTAGAACACAACTTATACGAAATCATCATTTATAAATACATAAACATATGTGTATGCTGTGAGTAATAAGAGTTGTGCCACTTTGGTACTGTAATATGCATAGTTTTTATTATTTGACTGAGGTTTCACTCCATACTCAAGAATATTTCATAATATATATAAGGATCATTATTTGCATATCTGTATGTAATATATATATATATAGTATGAATCCGTAAGAAATATTATTGCCCATGCGATGAAAGTTTATAAGTGAAAGGTATGTAGTTTACTGTTTTCTTATCGCTCTTTAAATATTTCTAATAGCAGCACATGGTATTTATGCCGGCAAACTTTGAGCACGCTTCTTGCTTTCAACAAAGATGGTGCTACCCAGTCAGGTAATGCAGCACTTCGAGAAAGGCAAGTGCAAAGTAGGTAAGGCCGCATCGAAAGACAAACTGACCCTTGGGCCGTATGCTAATAATAGGCGGTATACTCATGACACCTTACATGTAGCTCGTATCACAACACACAGGTATTTATTGAGAAAATTGTATATTCAGAATAAGTGTCCAAACTTCATCAGAGAAACGATTTGCCACAGTGAAATTTTCAACAGTGTGGAAATTATTGTCAATTTTTTGTGCACAACTTCAGGCCCTTACATAACAGAGAAGTTTCATAAATGTTATAACTAGCCGCTTTCTCAAAAAACGCTCCAAAAATTTAGTGAGAACAATAATCCGAACAGGTACAACAGGGATTCTAGCCTGAATGACATAAACCTCTAATTAAAAGCCCCAAGCCGTAGGTAAAACTCAAAAACCACAATGTTTTTAAAACATATCTGGAAAATTTTATGTCTAGGTAGGAAAACTATATTTTATGATATAGGCCAAAAGCATGCGTTGTGAGCCGGCAACCACCCCACTCGACATTTTGTTTCCGCATCAAGCAGTCTTCCTAGAAAGGCATATCATACCAATGGTAAGGCATAAGTGTGTAATCCTACTACACCAGAGGCCCCAGAGGGGGAATCGGCCATCTGTCCTATAAATAGAAATAAACATACTTGTATACAAATAAACTTCTGTGAAAACTTGACAATCTAAACCGTAGAGTTATAGATCTGAGGCGAGATTGCGCCGCAGTACCCTGTGGAATACAGGAAAAGGTGGGAGAAAACTGTGATCACACTATCAGAAATTTTACAGAATATGGGATGCGGCTTGACCAGGAACAAACGAACGACATCGGCTTCCATGGATTAGATCTCAGAAAGCAAAAAAGTAAGAGTCAATTTATTGCACCGTTCGTACACTATCCCCAAAAACGTAAAGATTAGTAGCAAGGTTACTAAATATTTCGCCTGTAGGAGACACATGAATGCAAAACTTCAGCTCAAAACATAAATTACTGAAGTCTTGAATTATGCAATTTACAGTAAGTGAAAATCTAGCCATCACTTTCAAACAGAAATGTTTTCCCGCTATCAACAATGAAAATTCAAGAACATTGATGATTAATTGTATCCCTACATAATACATGTACCCTGATTTATCACTGCTTAAAATTACAGAAAGGTAAATACAAGAGTTGTTCCTTTGTCTTTAACCTTCGGTAGCGGATTAATGGGATGTTTGCTTTTATCGTGGTTAGATTGCCGCATCACGTTGTGTGTGCGTACAGTCGATAAGTCTAATACAACTGCATCCAGAGTTTTCAAATTATCTCCATCCCGATTACCTATCGATCCCAAAACTGCCGAGCAGTTGAGCAAAATAAGTGGTCTATTGTTTCTTTATTTTGCTTGCAATAATCACAAGTATCGCGTGATTTTCGCCCAGATTTATATGACGATATATACTGGCTGGAATTATTCTGTGCAAAAGCTTATGTTGGAAGTGGGAGGCCTGTTTGGCCGAGGGGTTAAGCACGCCAGCGCGGCGAAATGACCCAGGAGCCTCTCACGAATGCGGTAGCTGTGAGCTCATGTCCAGCTTATGCTGGCTTCTCTCCGGCCGTACGTGGGAAGGTCTGCCAACAAACCTGTGGATGGTCGTGTGTTTCCCCCGGGCTGTGCCCAGTCTCCTCCCACCATAATGCTGACCGCCGTCGTATAAGTGAAATATTCTTCAGTACGGAGTAAAACACGTCAAATAAATAAATATATTGCAGGTCTTTCAATTTTGTATAGGGAAAGCCGGAATGAAAGCCTTACTCCACTTTATGTTAGAGGAGGTGTAATAATTTATTTATTTATGTATTTATTTATTTAGTCCATTGATGTTTTATGCCTTACTGAAGAATATTTCACTTATACGACGGCAGCCAGGATTATAGTGGGAAGAAACCGGGCAGAGCCCGGGGGAAACCCACGACCATCCGCAGATTGCTGCCAGACCTTCCCACGTACGGCCGGTGAATAAGCAAGTATGGGCTGGACGTCATGCGGCCGCATTGGTAAGTGGTTCCTGGGTCATTGCACCGGGCTGATGTGCTAACCCCCTCGGTCACAAAGGCCCCAGTAGTGTAATAAAGATCTAATGTTGCTATAACGTTTCTTAAAGACTCGTCGAGGAGTATATATTTCGGACACCCAGATTCTAGTTTATCTCTAAGTTTTTTTAGGTTTCGGGAGTCAGGTTGTTAAGCCTTGTTTTCTTGAAACTGACATATGACCATTAGTAAAACCTTCGTTGGCCGATCTGAGAACAAAATATCCTATCCCATTCCAAAACATTTTATAAAGAGCTACTGGAAATCCATTATTTGCTGGACTTTGAACGTTATAGATTTTCATCTATATTCTTCAGTCATTTCTTACTTCCGTATAGCTATTTACACTTTGAGCTAATGTTTGCGCCTTGATGTTTGACAGATTACTAAGACTTTTTGTTCAGTCCTTTCATATAATTTTTCATAATAGAGTTTTTGGTTTAAAATCGCAGGTCATACATATAATAGATGATTATATGTATCATCTCCACCGTCTAATGTCAGTTTTGATATTAATAAGTTTACTAGTAGGCCATAGGCCCTATAATATCTCTTCTCTCACGATTTCGTTGTTTGTTCTCCACTTTCAGTTGATTTTAATTTTGTTCTAATCATAACGCCCTCTAATTCTTTTTGCCTTACTAAATGTATATCCTCTGCCTGTAAAAATTTCATCTGTATCTCGTTTTCAATTTGTTTTGTATCTTTTTCGATTTACATCTTCGCTGATGAGTATTTAATAGTTTCTCCTCGGCATTTTCATGAGTGAATCCTCCCAAAACGCTGACCGCTGACTTGTATATCTAGATAGGATCTAGGAACATTTAGAAGAATTTTTCTATAGCATGGCAAAAGACTGTATTCCTCGATAGTGTGCTTTATACAAGATTTTACTATACAGAACCGTTTCTTATTATTTAACCGCTTTGGTAATTATTTAAATGGCCACACGTGGAACAACTTAAAGATGGAATAGCACTGAGTACATGTAGAAAAACGTTGTAGAACTAAATAGTACCGGTACGTAAGATTTTGTAATGAAGGACTTAACCTTGTTATCAACACACAACCAAAAGGGTAGCCATACGTTTCTAGCATTTATGTTATGAACATCAATAGACTTGGTGGAAAGGGGCTCCATGGCGGAGGGGCTAGCACACCAGCGCGGCGCAATGACCCCTTGTGCCTTTCATCAATGTGATCGCTCACGCTGGCCTCCTCTCCGGCCGTAGGCCCACGTGGGAAGGTCTATCAGCAACCTGCAAATGGTCGTGTGTTTCCCCCGGGCTCTGCCCGGTTTCCTTCCACCATAACGCTGGCCGCCGTCGTGTAAGTGAAATATTCTTGAGCACAGCGTAAAACATCAATCAAATAAATAAATAAATCAATAGACTTGGTGCTAGATTTTTTAGAAATAAAACCTTGACACAAAAACTTACAACAGACTTTAGCTTCAGTAAACTCTATAAGTCCAATAGGCGGGGTGTCAACGAAGAATCTCAAGTTGTTTCTTACACAGAATGTTTGGGTTGCCTACCGCATTGCTCGTGTACATGATTTTACTAATAGGGGCCTACATTCCATAGTTTGTAACCATCGTAATCTAGTGAAAGATTATTCTTGATACATAATGATGTCTAAAACGTTTCCTTTCGTGTCTAATATATCCTGAGAATACAAAACTCCACAGTGGTGCTAGTTTCTATAATAGAGGGCGTCAGGGTCTTTCTGCTGTGCAGAATATTTGAATTGTTCCTAATGAATGCAAGGTGGCCGAAGTTGTTAAAGGTGATTTCCCCTGTCCAGAGGGCGCTTTAATTCCGACAGTTGAGAAAACAAAAATGGCGGACGAACAGGTGAGTGGCGCGGATTCAAGAAAAATGATCCCAAAATCTCAGTTTTTCTGCGTAATTCTTCAGTTTTCAACGTCGCAAACCTGAACGATAACACAACTGCATAACCAGTTGCCCGATGCACCCGCTGTTACGGTACTGGTAGTTATGAACAAATGATAAACAATTCAAGTAACAGTGGTGAAGTGATGTGCATTCCATCACACGCGATGGGAACAGGGCTACAGCCTATAGGATTTGTTATTACGATGATCATAAGGGGCAACGTTCAAATTATTAAGTGGAAGACAGATCGGAAATTTATAAAAGAATGCAATAAATGTTTCCTATGGTCTAGACAACGTCATTTTTTAGCACGTGCAAGCTATACATTGTCCAGACTCGGTCATATAATTCTATCGGATATAATTACACACATAACAGACTCACACCGTACAGGGCACTCCACTGTTCTCAGTGTGATGTCCTCCATAGTAAGATGCTGTCCACTGTCAGGGCCACATCTACAACAAAATGGTTCTGATCTCAAACTTTACAGGTGACATTGTAACCCCGCATAAACACATTTTATGAACTGCAACTCAAAATGATGGTTTCTGAAAGCTTCTAAGTCTGTGAATGAAGAAAATTTGTATGAGAACTGGAACTTTTGTAGGTAAACGGTCATATTTTTGTTTAATTTACTTGAATACAACTTGAATAGTTTAGGGGCCCAACAGTCTTCCGGAACTAAAATGGCTCTAGATATGGCCCAGACTGTCTGAATTCTTTGCGCGTAATATGTCCATATGGGATTTCAGCGCCATATGTAAGTCAGCTCAAGGGGCCTCTGTGGCTGAGGGGGTTAGCACACCAGTGCAATGACCCAGGAGCCTCCCACCAATGCTGTTGCTGTGAGTTCAAGTCTAGTTCATGCTGGCTCCCTCTACGGCCGTACTTGGGATGGTCTGGCAGCAACCTGCGAATTATTGTGGGTTTCCCCCAGGCTCTGCCCAGTTTCATCCCACCGTTTATGGGAAATATTCTTAATACGGCATAAAACACCAATCAGAGAAATAAATAAATAAGTCAGTTAATTAAATTAAATGGTGATTGGCAAAAGAGACATGCAAAACATGCTCATCTCTTTTTCATTCCAAAACCAGTGAGTTTACTTGAGACAATTTTATTAGACTCTGGCTAATCTGAGAACACTGATGTAGACATTAGATAAAGGTAAGAGGTCAGTAGGGCATCTTGTGGAGATATGCTTTTTAATTGATTTTCCTTGAGATTCCTTCCATTGCACCTCATTCTGAAAACTCAAAGTGGAGTTGGAAGTCACCGCCTGATGTGTCAGTGTGATAAACAAGGATCAGGTTGTCAAATATCACCACATTGCACTCTCATTTTAATAGAACCAGTCAGTATCTTATTCCTTAGACTATCACTAGGTTAAAGGGACATACTGCCGAAAGAAATACCCCGTTTATACGGACAGAGTTAAGCTGGTTTCACTTGCGAAAGTGGCTTTGAACCAGTTTAACATGGCCCTTGTGAATGCAATTTGGGGGCATTTAGTCCGGTTTATGTACTCCAGCTAGCGACGTAACTTTAAGCCAGTTTCAGGCTTTGAGTGGGTTATCTGTGCCACGTGAATGTAACTGGATTAAATGCCCCGATTACCTGGATGTCAGGATGACATCGTAATTACTAAACCGGCTTTAATGTGACTGTGAACGGGCAAATCCCTGAACTGGCTTCAAACCGGATTGGCCCTTCGTGAACGCACGCATTTTTACAACTGACTTCGATTTAAACCGCTTCAGATTTGATCCGGTCTGAATTTTGTCTGCGTGAATGGGGTATAATTCAGAAGTTTTGAATTGGTTCTGATGAATACAAAAATGAGTTGCATTTGACCCCTAACTATACCTCCTGGGCCTATGATCCGAAAAATGTCAATTAAGAGAATTATGTGTGGAAATCTGTCAGTTGTTTACATTGCCCGCCCAGCAAGATAACAGGAAAATAAGGTCGTGCAAAGAGTCCCACAGTGCAGCATTCCCTTGTGAATCGCACATGTAAACAATACGAAGGATTGAAAGTGAATTTTATAAGTCTAGTACTTTATAAAGTTTTATAAAGAAGAACTTAAGTTACATGGTAGAACGCATAATTACCAGACAACACTGTGCCTTGACATTTCAAGTTGGCTGAATATCTCTCGTGATCTAGGCAACAAGGGAAGGTTAGGTAAGGGACTCAAAATAATTGCTCTTTGTAAATACAGCGACTTGAGAGAGTTGATTGTCCAAGTGAAAACACAGATAAAACTGAACACTGTTTGTTCACTCAAAATTACTAGATATATGAAACTTTATGGACAAAGAAGGTTTGGGACCAGTGTATAGGTTGATGCAGAAATGAGCAGTGGCTGCAGACGTCATATGCCCAAGGACGCACAGTGGTCAACATCTTTATACAGTCATTCTCCAGAAGATCTCCTAAGTGCTGTATGAAACCAGGAGGTTGCCCTATCCCCAGTATAATAACTGTGGAAACAAATCAGCATAACTGGTCAAAGTCAGCTGGTTTCCCTCCTGTCAAATTTATCCTGGAGCATTGTTCGGACACCAAGTACATCAAAGATGAAGCATTGAAGTGGTCAAGCATTCTTGTGAAAATGGTCATGTATCTAAATGATAATGTTCAGATGACAAGGCTGATATGTAAGGATTGGTATCTTAAAGGTATTGAAGCTGTTACTTTTCTGAGGCCATGTTCTGAAAGTTTTTCTTAGCCCTATTGATTAGGACATACAGACATGTTAAAATGCCTTTCTTAGAACAGTTTAGCAGTTGAAGACTGGCAAAAATGAGCACTACACGGTGTAAATCAAGCTGAATTGTATTAGCATTTTAAGCAAAGAACATTGACAGTTGTGGGGAAAGATTAGGGGATAGGAAACATTGAGTTTTGTCAATGTGACACTTTCATTACTCTGTGATAATCTGAATGACAGGGGGTTGGTCAGATGGGATACAGGAATTGAATCTTCTACAGGAATACATGTAGCTTCATTACATGTAGATCTTACCTACACAGGTGTTGTCCGACTTCATTATGCAAGTGGTCTGTTTATATGTTATAAGAAAAGAGTGTTACAATTCAGTTGTTTTGTGTCTTGTAGGAGTTGGTCCAGCTAGAAGGGCTTTGTAAACAGCTCTATGAGACGGCAGACAGCAACCTTCGATCTGAAGCAGAGAAAACTTTGGTGGCTTTTGCTAATTCACCGGATTGTCTTAACAAATGTCAGCTGCTACTGGAGAGAGGAAATGTAAGACTGGACACCATTTTGATTTACATATATTCACATATTTCAGACCAGTAGAGCAACAAAGTTGACTTTGGACCCATTTTGCTCATGCTACTGGCTGATTGAGCAGTCTTGAAACAGGCTGGAGAAGTTTTAAAATTGCCAATCAGTAGGAAGATCATGTTAAATGGGCTGCAGATGTCCTCTGTGTTTACTTCAAGCTTAACTCGTACTGCACTGACCATTGATAAAAAATTTTGGTTTAAGATTCTTTAATATCTTTCTGTCAAATCTCTGTTCCTGTGTCTTGTGCAGGGGAGATAAGTCATCCTTGATGATTGGGTGTCTTGTTCTCAATTGGAAGTTTTTATATAATTTGCTTGTTGTTTTGAAAAAAATACATGTGCACAGGTGTTCTCATGGGTTACTAGTAAGAAGATATTGATATGTCCTGTGTGTTGATGCGTGTTTCTCGTAACATGCTGTCTTATATGTTTGCTTTGTGTTACAGTCCCCTTATGCTCAGCTGCTGGCTGCCACAACACTAACGAAACTGGTGGCTCGTCCCAATGTTATGTTACCTCTAGAACAGCGCATTGACATCAGTAAGTGCATTGCAACTCAACAGTGCAAAGAATTTGGTATGATGTCAATATTTTGCCTTGGCATTATATTATCTTTCAGTTAACAGAATTTTAAGCTAGGTGTAGATTAACTTGTAGCAGCTCAGTGTTTGGTGATTCTTAGCATCTCAGAGCATCTGCATGCATCTGGGAGAAGTTGATCAGGGGTTGGTTTAAGTTGATCTTCATGGGCTTGCTACTGCTAACAAGTGCCGACTCATTATTAGCTTATAGTTGAACACAGTTGAGTACCCAGTTGATCTGTGTATGCTTAGTGTGCCCAGTTGAGCGCAATTTGCACACTTTTGGTTTTTGTGATGGTTCACATGCAAGATACAACCAGGGAAAGGTTGACCAGTGTGAAATTTGGACAGAACCTGGTCAGATGCTCATGATCTCAAGGTTTATGGAAACATTTTGACATAAGTGATACATTGGCTTAATGCATATTTTGACTTCGTTGATTGTACCCAGATGCTTGGTGTCGCAAGTCCACCTACATCTGGCTTTGGTTCCTCTGAGAATGTTGAATCCTTAACGTGTACTTAATAAAGAAACATATTTGAGCAGTGTGTGTAATGTAAGATTTTTCATGATTTTTTTTAGTGTACATATACAGTGTACATAAACACTTTGATATATATATACATTTGATATATACATATACATTTTGAACATAAACTAATTCATTGCATTGGACTGGTTTTGTATTCAGTGATACAAAGTATATGTTTGGATGACAAAAATAAAATATTTCCTTCATCTGTTGTAGAAAATTACATTCTGAACTATCTGGCCACTCGGCCTAAGCTGGTTCATTATGTCCTCCAAGCCCTGGTTCAGGTGAGAGAGATAACTTGTGAAATACCATGCCTTCAGCACTTTTAACCCAATGTTTCAACTGGTGGTGATGGACAACAAAGTCAAACCGTCAGTTTTTATTAGTTAAGCAGGTCCCAAGTCATATTTAATTAACTTTGTTTATATAGCCTGGCTCGAAAGAATAATCAGTTTAATTGTCATAGTTCATAGTTCCCAGAAAACTTTGGCAACAGCCAAGGATGTGAGACTGAGCCTCTGCTCATACGGGCTGTTCACAGTGCATTTTTTTTTCTTTGTAGTCATATTAAATATGTATTAAAGCTGTCACATTGGTGTTGGTTCTCATAGCTCCCCTGAAAAATCAGAACAAAGTACAGGAATTTGTTTGACAAACTGCGATGTGATGGGATTTTCATAACTGTTTCATCCATCAGTAAACTTGAAAATGGGCACAGTGTAAAATACTGATCAGTTCAACTACATCTTATCATGTTACATTTTCAGCTGTTTGCTCGTATGACTAAACTAGGCTGGTTTGACCTCAGCAAGGAGGAGTATGTGTTCCGGAATGTTGTCAGTGATGTGGGAAAGTTCATACAGGTAAGCTTTAAAGGACAGTGTTTTATGTGTTTAGGTGTGACGGTGTGTGGGTGGGTGGGGGTTGGGGGTGGGGGGTTAGAGGTTGTGACGTTATTTCCATATGCTGTATTATAGTTTAAGGAGTTATGAGTGATCAGTTTTGTGGGTGGAATAAACCACCAGCCTCTGACAAATTACTGACGAACTTTCACATGTGTGATGTACAGATATGTAGACCAGTGGTCTTGTATAAACGTTGAAAGGCCACACAGGTGTTGTCAGTTGCTTATTGTCCACAGGTAGTAATGACCCAAAAAATCAGTGCTTCATCTTGACCTAATTTTGTGATTTATTTTACCATGAAATGAATCTGATGATGAGGAAATAAATCAAGCCTTGATTGACACGACTTACGAACTGTGATGTTTCAATGAGGTTATCGGCCCAGAGCTAGTATGTCGTGTCTGGCAGCATTAGAAAGGCATTCCAGTTAGGCAGCAACATAAATTGTTGGCATTGAAACCAGATAACTAAAGGAAAACACAGTCATGATTTGACAGAAATAGTGGTGAAACCAACCACAGTTTGGTTTTTATATGTGTTCATGATATGCTTCGCGAAGCGTGCTTTATTTATCTCTTTAATATTTTGCTAAGTGTGCTGTCCAGTAAATTAAACAATCAAGAGTGCTGATGCATTTACTGTATTTGTTGTGTAACATTTGCCTGAAAAAGTGCAAACTTTGAGGCAAATAAGGGTTATAAAATATTACTTTTGGTACTTAAACTTCCATTTTTCCGATAAAATATTAACCAATGTTCCATACAAACCTCAAAACACCTTTTGCAAAAATAATGAAACTGTCAGAATCTGGCAGACTGAGTTAACCTTGTCAGGAATTTTAGGTAGCAGTAGTCAGTAGTGGAGTTTAGAGTTCAAACACTTTTATTGCTAAAGGTAGAGAAAAGTCCTACTATATTATGTGAAATGCCATATGTTAGGCAACTATTTTTGATCACATTTACTTTAACATGGGCATCCGGATATAGTTTAACAAAAGGTTATTCGTTTAGACGAATGATGTAGAAAATTGGTGAACTTAAGCTTCTGAAGAAAAGAGGTGTCATTTGTGTCTCCGGAACACAGTGAGACGGGTCATCGGTAAATTAATATCAACAAAGGTTGCTTAATATTTTTACCTTTAGTGATACAAGAGTTTGATAAGGATTCTCCGCTGTAAAATAAAACAAAAAAATGAGTTGGCTTTAAGTCTATTTGTGATGTGTTTCAGAGTGGTTCCACCCAGCATGTGATGATTGGGGTACAACTCCTCTCCCAGCTAGTCTGTGAGATGAACCAGGTAAGTGAGGTGAGTATCAGCAGCGCTCTACAAAACTCTGACAGATCTCCTCACATTGTTAGGTGTGAAACCTTCCTTATATCAATTTACAAAAAAAAAAACAAAATTAAAGTAAGCAAAGGGCAAAACTATATAGGTTTTACTATTTTTTCAGAGGTATAAAAGCCACACCAGTTTAAGTTGTTGTTCTACTGGCAGAATAAGCTTTTTTGAATGTCAAATGAGGGTGTAGAAAAAATTCGAAATACTTGGAAAATGCCCCAGAAACTATCCCAGAAATTTTTCAAGTTGAAGACATATTTGTATGATTGGAAAACTGTGAAAAACGGGAAATTCATAAAACCTCAAAATCAGATAAAATGAAGAGGTGAATTGTCCGTTTTATTTTAATCTGTTCTGGGAATTTTTAGTGTCAGCTCACAGGTAAAACACAAAATATATTTGATGTTGTCTATCTATTGGTAAGAAATGAAAGATTATCTGTTCCTTGTCCCACTCATTCTGAGCGTATACTAAAATTTTAATTTATTTTTACAAAGGATTTTCTGGTTTTGATTTTAACTGAAGATCTAACAAGCAGAAATTGTTTGTGTTTGCCTTTCACAGGCAGAGGCTAGTCGGTCCCTTGCCAAACACCGGAAGATAGCGTCGTCATTTCGCGACTCTCAGTTGTTTGAGATATTCCAGTTAGCATGTTCGTTATTACGCACAGCAGCTGGGAACATCAAGGACCTCAACTTCACAGATGATGCACAAGTAGGTGTATTTCTTAATAGTTTGATTTTTTATTGTGAAATCATTAAAAAACGTTATACCCAGAAACAAACAAAAAAAAAAAAGTGGTTTTGGGTCCAATGCCATTGAAGTGTTAGTGCGAGCACTTTTAATTTCAGATGTTAAATAATGATAAATCAATGCTTTGTCACATTTTTGTCATGTCTTAGTGTTATTTTTCACGGTCTATTCTATGGTGCTAGTTGTTCTCATTAGTTACATGACGTTTTATCAAGATACACCATGCATAAATGTAGAGTGTATATTATTAACAATGATAAAGTTTTGTAGATACTAATCACATGATATTTGTCGCACCATACATTGTGCCTGTTAATGTAGAGCGAGGTGACTGCTGTGTTATCACTGGTGTCCTTTTTCTCATCCAGCATGGTTTGTTATCACATGCCCTCCGTTTAGCACACAATTGTCTGACCTTTGACTTTATCGGAACCTCCACCGACGAATCTTCGGATGATTTATGTACAGTTCAAATACCCACCAGTTGGCGGTCAGGTACTGTGCACATCATTCTTTTTTTCAGTTGTTACAGTTACATATGAATTTGTTACGTGTATATGTGTATTTAATTTGACCAGTTTGAATTTAGATATACATGTACATTATTGTAATGGTGTTTAATCTTGGGTGTTACCCTTTCTGTTGAAATTAATGTGTTTCAAATCCATCCACTGGTCCTTGAAAATCCCTTAATATTCCTGAAATTTGGATTGAAAGGCTTAGAAGGTCTAGAAAATGCTAGAAATTCAATTATTTTTTTTTAAAGTAATTGAAAGAACTTGATGTTTCAGTGTTGAATATCGTATTGCATTTAAAAATGAACCAATGAATAAGCTGCTAAAATAGAATTCATTCATGGAGGTTGTATACTTAAACTGAATAGCATTGAAGTGCTGGAAACAAAAAAGATATTAGGTCTTTCAAAAATATTCCCTTCTTCGTTTTCTTTGCCCATAAACCAGATGATCATATATGTAAAATTTTGCAAGAAGTTGTATCTGTGCATACTTAGCTGTACAGTTAGGTTCTTTCATTATTTTTTATCATTGAACAATTTTATTTTATTCTTTCAGCATTTCTTGACTTCAGCACATTACGTCTGTTTTTTGACTTGTATGCGGGCCTACCTTCATCATTATCAGCCATGGTAAGTGTTGTTTGCATGTTGTCTTTATCATCTGTTTCAAATGTGTTTCAGATCTACCTCCGTAGTTAATTGTCACGTTAAGTGGTGTCAGATGAACCTTTGTAGCAGTCCAGTAGAGGCTCGGCCCATGGCAATATGTTCACTGGTGTGTTCTGTAAGATTGGATAACAAACTGCCACAGTTTCAGTGAATGTTAGTGCCACCGTGTATGGCATCCAACAACCGTAAAGAGCTACTATAGTGTGAAGACCTGTATGTCTTAAAAGCAGAGTTAAATGACAAGAAGATTGTCTGAATTGCTTTCCTAAATTGTAAAAAAATTGCCATGTATTAAAACTGCTGTCGTTAGTTTCAGCGGATATTACGGAAAGAAAAAATTTTCTGTCATTTCCAATTTTGCCTGGTGTGACGTCATGCTAGAACACTTGACGTCACCCATCACTCACTTGTAGCAAAAAATGACGTTGTACTTCCAAACGCTGATACCATCATTCCAGCAGCTGCCTTTTCGTCATATCTGTCTGATTCATCGTCACATAAGGAATATTATCACATCACATCAGGAAAATTTTGTGGAAACTGCCGAAGATCTTCTTTTTCAGCACTGTTTACCTGTGGGAGTTAAATAGTGTTATTTGTCTCATACTGGCTTCCTCTCCGGCCGTAAGTGGGAAGGTCTGCCAGCAACCTGCGGCTGTGCCCGGTTTCCTCCCACCATAATGTTGGCCGCCGTCGCATAAGTGAAATATTCTTGAGTACGGTGTAAAACACCAATCAAAGAAAAGAAAGAAAGGAAGTGTTATTTGTTGTAAGTATTTTTGAACTGTTAGGTTGGCTCTGTTCCCTAGGGTATCCTTCATATTTTAATATTTCTGCCCAGCTTCACTTAGGACTGAAATAGCACTTAAATGGTTCAGCATATTGGCTGTATCAGCAACAATAAAACAATAATGTTGTTTCACCCCTTCCTTTGAAATTTCATATGAATCTTTGTCTACACATGTATGTTGTATTTCGATTTCTGTGCATTTTACTATGTGTTTTTACAAGTAAAATATTAAGTAGAGGTTTCAGAAATGACTTACATTAAGACCCGCTCTTTACGTTTCTTTACTCTAGGCCTTGTCTTGCCTTGTTCAGATAGCCTCTGTGCGGAGGTCTTTGTTTAACAACGATGAGAGGTGTAAATTTCTGAACAATCTGGTGACAGGCGTGAAGTCAATCTTAGAGCAGCCACAGGTTTGTAATGTTCTTTAAATTCTTTAAATTGTGGTGTATTAAGAATTATCACGTCTGCTTGCAGACTCAAATCCAGCTGTCAATTTTTTCGGCTGCAGGGGGCTTTTGTATTGGACATATAATTGGTGAATGCGGTTGCTGTGAGCTCAAGTCCAGCTCATGCTGGCTTCCTCTATGGCTGTACGTGGGAAGCTCTGACAGCAGCCTGCAGATGGTCGTGGGTTTCCCACCATAATGCTGGCCGCCGTTGTATAAGTGAAACATTCTTGAGTGCGGCGTAAAACACCAATCAAATAAATAAATAAATATAATAACATTTAAATAAATATGGTGTTTTACTCCGGGCACTCCACTGGTCTTCTCCATCCATTTGCCTGATGGCAATTCATATAAGTCATTCATATATTACCAAAATAAGTTTTAAAATATTTACATGATATGTGAAATGTTTACTCTGATGCAGAAAGGATTTTGTCATCCAACATGAAAGTGTATCATTTATATATCTGTTTCAGTCATTATCTGATCCCAGTAACTATCATGAATTCTGTCGGTTACTGGCTCGTTTAAAAACAAACTATCAGTTGGGAGAGCTTGTGAAAGTGGATAACTATCCAGAGATCATCAAACTGGTGGCTGAGTTCACAGTCACAAGTTTACGAGTAAGTCTGTTTGAGTTACCTCCCCTTCTATGCCATACATTGAATCCTGTGTTTCAGTGTACATATGGTCATCTAAGAAGTACCAGTGAGGGATTATAAAGTAATTGTTAAGTTTTCTTTTACTTTTTTTTTTATACATCTTAACGATTCGATATGCAGTGTAATACATTTTAATTGTGAAGCCTTATATTTTAATTCAGTGTTGATGCATGTTTTCCCCAATTTGGTGTTTCCCTACAGCAAATGTGGCAGTTTTCCCCAAACAGTGTACATTATCTGTTGAGCCTGTGGCAGAGGATGGTAGCCTCGGTACCGTATGTGAAGGCCTCAGAACCGCACATGCTGGAAACCTACACACCAGAGGTGACAAAGGCGTATATAACATCACGCCTCGAATCAGTACATGCTGTTCTCAGGTAAACTATCCAAAATAAATTTTTTCCTTTTATTTTTCATATGAATGTGGAATGTCAGAGCTTCCATTAAAAAATGGTAAAAATGTTTTTTTTTCATTAACTGTGACATGTAAGTTGTTGGTTCAGTCTCAACCCCATGCTATACAGTGGGTTTTTGACATTCCCCTGCCACAACTAATCTTTAGGCCTTGGTGACAATAGGTGATCAACTGAGCTTGTATTTCTCACACATGATATTCTTCCATTTTAAAACGGAATTCTGTTTCTTATTTTCCTGGTTTTCGATCTTTAAATTAAAATTCCATTTTTTGATCATGGGTGATATTTTTTGCAAATTTTTTTGTTATTTTCAAGACCCCTTGTTAGGCGCATGTGTAGGGCGCAGCGCCCAGCCTTTATAAAACTGCGACCTGCTGTCTTTCTTAAACAGATCATTGCGCCCTGCTGCCTTTCTTTCTTTCCAATCACTATTTCAAACAATAAAACTCCCCGCACAAGGGTACACGTGTCTGCTAAGACTTGCGTTGTTGGACTTAACTGTCAGTTCTGCAGTGTGATACAAGATACATTGTTTCATTCTCCATGGTTCGGCATTCAGCTTGTCGTATCGCATGCGAAGTGCTCAACCGCACAAACACCAAATAATGGAGAGTGAAAACATCTGTGTGCGTGTCAAGCGTTTTAAAGCTGAGATGTTGCTCATGACGTAAAACACCAATCAATCAATCTAAGACTAAAGTACATCAAGGAAGATTTCACTTTTATTTTTTCGGCCTCAGAATCATGTCTGGTGTCTGTTCAGATGGGCTTACATGAAGTTTGCCATGGCCAAGTGGGGTTAGCATGCAAGCACAGCGCAATGACCCAGGAGCCTCCCACCAATGCCGTGGGTTCAAGTCCAGCAACCTGCGAATGGATGTGGGTTTCCCCTGGGCTCTGCTTGGTTTCCTCCCACCATAATGCTGGCTGCCGTCGTATACGTGAAATATTTAAATGAATACATGAAGTTTGTTTGAGATCATTTCCTTTCCACCATTAACTTAAGGCATATACATTGTAGCCTCTTTGATCTCTCACTTAAACAGTATCCGTGGTGTTCCAGTATGAATAGCGGGCTGTGTTATATCCACTATAATTTCAAGTGTGTGATGTATGTGGGAAATATATGTGGTCTTAAGCTCAGGTGGTCTGTTTAATACTAGACAGACTTAACAAAAAGCCTATTGGCTAAAGGTATGTGATTGTGCACAAGGCCAGATCCACAATATTTACTTTATATTGTTGTGGCAAGAAGCAGTAGTCCTGGTGTCAAAATGATAATGTCTGAACATGTATAAGTATAATATTTTTAATAATAGAATGATCACAGTTTTCCATCGTTTGTTGTTGTTGACAGAGATGGTTTAGAAGACCCTCTAGAGGACAGTGGGATGATTTCACAGCAGTTAGAGCAGGTAATACCATCCAGGATTTGGTAGATCTGGAGTTTGTATGTATGCACTGATTTTAATACACTGTGGTGTGTCTGGTCACTGAAATCTGACAGGTGTAAAGTAAAGTGAAATTTTGTTACTCAGTTAAGGTGCTGGACCTTGTTTGTGAAGTCATGGACCTATTTTATATGTCCACTGTGTTACATATTTCCACAGCAGTTCTCCTGAACTAAGCAGAATTTTGTGTAGTGTTCTGTGGTGTTTTCCTGAATCTATGCTACTAGTTGAGGATGTGGATCATTTTGTGGTGTTTTCCTGAATCTATGCTACTAGTTGAGGATGTGCATCATTGTGAGGTGTTTTCCTGAATCTGTGCTACTAGTTGAGGATGTAAATCATTGTGGGGTGTTTTCCTGAATGTATGCTACTAGTTGAGGATGTGAATCATTGTGAGGTGTTTTCCTGAATGTATGCTACTAGTTGAGGATGTGAATCATTGTGGGGTGTTTTCCTGAATCTGTGCTACTAGTTGAGGATGTGCATCGTTGTGTGGTGTTTTCCTGAATCTGCACTACTAGTTGAGGATGTGAATCATTGTGAGGTGTTTTCCTGAATCTGAACTACTAGTTGAGGATGTGCATCATTGTGGGGTGTTTTCCTGAATGTATGCTACTAGTTGAGGATGTGAATCATTGTGAGGTGTTTTCCTGAATGTATGCTACTAGTTGAGGATGTGAATCATTGTGAGGTGTTTTCCTGAATCTGTGCTACTAGTTGAGGATGTGCATCGTTATGTGGTGTTTTCCTGAATGTATGCTACTAGTTGAGGATGTGAATCATTGTGAGGTGTTTTCCTGAATGTATGCTGCTAGTTGAGGATGTGCATCGTTATGTGGTGTTTTCTTAAATCTATACTACTTGTTGAGGATCTACATTGTTGTGTGGTGTTTCTTCTTCAGTAGTTCTACCCTATAGCCAACAACTGAAGAAGTGTTTCACTCTACATGTATGATGTTTTTGTCGATAATTCTATTTTCTGGTCACTAGTACATGTAGCTGAGACAGTGTATCATTAATTCTGTAGTGTTTTACCCACAAAAACACTTGTGGCTGATGAACAAGAATGAAAATGGCTAAGCCACCTATTAAATGAACATCCCATTATCTACATATATGATGTTTGTTTGTGTTTGTGTGACAGTTGTCGACAATAGGCCGGTGTGAGTATGAGAAGACATGTGCCCTGTTGGTTCAGGTGTTTGACGAGTCAGCCCAGCGGTACCAGGAGTTGATAGCAGCAGCCTCCCAGCCAGCGGAGATCACTGTACAGGAAGGTAAGTGTTGTCTGTGGCAGCGGCCAGTGTCGTAAAGCTGTCAAACTGTCATGTGGTTACTACGTTGGTATAAAGCATTGTCTGTAGTATCGTTGACTTTCATGAATGTTTATGTACCTACATGTAATGCTGTTACAGCCTTTTGTGAAATTAACTTTTTAAAATTTTAATTTAAATATGCGGTGTTGTTTTCAAGCTTTTGTGCTGATAGTAATTTGTTATTTTACCCCTGTGTAATTCTGGTCATTTTACTGTTTTGTTTAAAAAGAGAAATAACCCTATTTGATGGTTGACTTCATTTTTTATATATATATATATATATATTTATATTTATATATATATGTTATTTTTGATGGTATATGTATATAATGTTAATTGTTTATGCAGGGAGGTTATCGTGGCTGGTGTACATCATTGGGTCTGTGATAGGGGGGCGGGTCTCATTTGCCAGTACAGATGAGCATGATGCTATGGATGGGGAGCTGGTCTGCAGGTAAGCACTCTCATTGCTCTGAGGAATAGATGGATAGATTAGTGTATTTATTGAATGCTTATATAGTAATGCAATGTGGAACTGGGAAACCCTGTAAGCCATTGTAAGTGAAGCACCATTTAAATCATTTAATACTCCTGGACTTCAACATTTTCTCGTGTAGAAGCGCAATGTTGAATATCATTTATAGTTCCGAATGATTTACATGTAATTATGGAGGTAAAATTACATTATCTTGTTCAGGAGACCAGAGAATTTGTAATGTTATCAGTCTACACATAATATTTACCTGAAAATATTATTTAATGCAACACCATGATAACATTTGAAAGGATGGGTATTTGTGAGCTTATGTTGCCAATATTTGTGTTCTGCGTTGTTTTGCCAGTGAAAACTGCTATATTACAATATTTAAAAAACAAAACATCTTCAGTACACAAGTGACAAATATGAGAATTGTTAAATATGTCAAATAGAAAATAGCGGTACGTGAGAAGGTCTGGCCGCAACCTGCAGATGGTCGTGGGTTTCCTCCGGGCTCTGCCTGGTTCCTCCCACCATAATGCTGGCCACCATCGTAGAAGTGAAATATTCTTGAGTGCCTCGTGAAACACCAATCAAATAAATAAATAAATCAAATAGAGAATAGATCTGCGTATATATTAGCATATCCATGGAATAGTTTCAGAAAGTCATGCCTTCTGTTTTGGCATTTCAGGGTTTTACAGCTGATGAATTTGACTGATTCCAGACTGGCTCAGGCAGGAAGTGAAAAGCTGGAATTAGCCATGCTCAGTTTTTTTGAACAATTCAGGAAAATATATGTGGGTGATCAAGTGCAGAAAACCTCAAAGGTTAGTCAGGGTGCGCACAGTCCTTGAAAAATACAATTTCATTTTCAAGTACTTGAAAGTCCTTAAAAAAGACTAATACTCTTGGAAACTCCTTGAAAATCTTAGTTTGTCCCGAACTTGAATATTGTCTGCTGACCGCCGAGTCTATATCAGGAGCTCGCAGATAATTTTCCCATAATCAGGGCTTTCTCTGTCACTTGCCATTGTCGCAGATTCAGAACAATTTTTTGAAATGGCGATAAAATTTGAAAAAATGCGAATGTTTTTGGCGACAAATTTATCTACTCAACATAACTACAAACGTTATACGAAATCTCCCATGAGAGTTTTCGGGGGTTCTTAGTAGATTTTCACAATTTTTTCTTATGAAAATAATCCACTTACTTTCATTTCAAATGGCCTCATCTCGGCGAAACAATAACAACACAGTCGTATGGCAATTACTTGACAGAAATCTACAAAGCGGGTTCAGCATTGTTGCAAGTTGACTTACATTAAATAACGTTTGAAATCATGTTTGTTAAATAACGAATGAGGAAAAAAAAAGATATTATCAAGGGAAATGTATCAAGGTAGTGTTAAACTTGTAAATGAAGTTATCTCCCATGAAAAATTTAAACTTTTCCACTTTATAAACTATTTTTTTTGGATCCAAAGTAAATTAAATGTTTCAGAATATGTGCCATTATGCTGTTTGGTTTTCTTCTGTCTGACTGTGTTACTCCAGTGTACTGATCATAATGTTGCATTTAAATAAACTGAATTTAGAAATTAAGTTTGTAACAAATTTTTCTGATAGAGGAAATTACATTTTACTAGGATCTTACAGAAATGTTGAAAAAAGGATTGATTTTTTTTTTTCCCCCAAAACAAAAACATGCTGCCAAGCATTGGTCCATTATTTTGAGGGCAATTGTTCTAAATGTAACGTTTGATAAACTCCAGATATAGCTGTAAGGGACTAAAGTAATTCTAGCAGCTACACCAAGGCAGATAAAAACGAATTACAGAAGGAGACCTACAAGAGTCATGGCCGCTAAGGAAGTATGGCCAAAGAAAAATAGCATTTACTACAAAATCTAATGAGTGGCTAAAGTGAGTGGCTAAAAAAATACTGACCCAGAGGAAGCCCTGCATAATGATATATAGCATTCATTTTTTTGACTGAGCCAAGGCCGGGTCAAAGAATGTGTCGCTATAGGTGAAGGGCAGATATTTCTTACAAAAGCAGGCGTGCTATTTAATATACATGCATGCAAATAAAAGCATCTGTAATTTGGACAGAATATAGTCTATAATTTGCACCATGGTATGTTTAAACTAGCCTTGAAAACGACAAAAAACTCCTGGAAAACTCCTTGTATTTCATTTTCATGTACCTGTATGAACCGTCTTAGTTATTTTGAAATCAAGATAAGCTGTGCCATTTCCTTGGTCTTATTGTTATGGGTGACGATGAACAGTCAGCATTCCTCGCTATAGCCATTTGTGCAGCCTTATGTTCATCAAAGACCAGTTGTTCTCCACAAGTACGGGTTGCATGTCTGTACATTGCAAGTGGCAACATAGGTTTAGCCGGGGGAGGGGGAGGGGGATATCAGTGTCTTTGAGACACCCTATTCTGAGAAAATCAACATGGGACAGATAGAGAAAATTGGACCTGAGGCGACCTGATTTAAAATTTTAGCTAAATCTTTGAGTGGCGTGGTTTTCCATTAACTTGACAGACAAGGCTCTGTGGGTTACCCTGGGCAGTCTTCCATTCATAAAACTGGACGTTTTCGTATAAGTGAACAATTCTTGGGTGTGGAGTAAAACAACAAATAAACTAAAATTAATCAAATATTAGAGATGAGCGATTATAGTATGCTGCATATATTTTGTCACTTGGTTTTTACACAAAAAAAATTGACACTATTCAGTACTGATATTTGCATGCTGCAAATTTTTTTTTCTTTTTTTTGCAACAGGTATACAGACGGCTGTCAGAGGTTCTTGGTCTGTGTGATGAATCAATGGTGCTTAGTGTTTTTATTGGGAAAATGTGAGTCAAAACATCAACATTTATGTAATTGTATGTTTGTAGCCTGGCAACTTATGAGCACTACCTCTCATCATTGAGCTCTTTTTGTTGTGAAATCAGTATTAAATTGTCTTCCACTTGAAATGTAAGAATGGAGTATTCCACTGGTAGATGTAGATTTATCCGCCTGATAAATAATTGAATCTGCTGATTTTGTTGAGACACCAGCCCAGTATTTTCCAGATAAGTAATACAAGTCATATCATATGTTCCATAAATTCAAAATTTGAACAAGTCTACCCTGGATTTGTTGGGACAGGTTCAGATTTAAAGACACCTTATTCAATGGAATCAGCATCATACCTTTTTTTTTTATCATCATAAGTTCTCCTCATTTACAGCGTGTTTTTACAGTTGTCTGTCATGTAAAAAAATAAATCTAAGAGCTACATGTAGATGTGTTAATAGGTTGTACCTAATGACTGGAGAGACACTGCTTGATTGGTGGTACACTGTAAGGTTTAATGAACAAATTTCAAGTAGAGATACACTGATACAAATGAACAAATCATCTGTAATTTCTACGGCAGCATAACGAATTTGAAATACTGGGGTACGAGTGAACAAATCATCTCGAAGACGCTACAGCTGTTGAGTGACCTGTCTTTGGGATACAGCACTGTCCGGAAACTAGTCAAACTAGAGGCTGTACAGTTCATGTTGAACAACCACACGGTACGTACTGCTGTCATATTGTCCAGATTCAAGCCTTTATCGATTTTGAAATTGTTTCATTTTAGCTTATTTTGATGTACAGTGTTCATATCCAACAAGTGAAGCTGAACGAATGGGTGGGGGGTGGGGGTTGGGGGGCAGATTTAACCTGAGTGCCACTCAGTTTCATATAGCTGTCAGGTGACTGTCATCATGTATAAAGTTAAATATGTTGAAACATTTTTGCGAAGGTCTGCCAGCAGCCTGCGTACAATTGTGGGTTTCTGACTATCATAATGTCTGGCAGCAACCTGCGTACGATTGTGGGTTTCTGACTATCATAATGTCTGGCAGCAACCTGCTTACGATTGTGGATTTCTGCCCATCATAATGCCTGCCAACAACCTGCGTATGATTGTGGGTTTCTGACTATCATAATGCCTGCCAGCAACCTGCGTATGATTGTGGGTTTCTGACTATCATAATGTCTGGCAGCAACCTGCGTACGATTGTGGGTTTCTGACTATCATAATGTCTGCCAGCAACCTGCGTACAATTGTGGGTTTCTGACTATCATAATGCCTGCCAGCAACCTGCGTACGATTGTGGGTTTCTGCCCATCGTAATGTCTGCCAGCAACCTGCGTATGATTGTGGGTTTCTGACTATCACAATGCCTGCCAGCAACCTGCGTACGATTGTGGGTTTCTGCCCATCATCATGTCTGCCAGCAACCTGGGTATGATTGTGGGTTTCTGCCCATCATAATGCCTGCCAGCAACCTGCGTACAATTGTGGGTTTCTGACTATCATAATGTCTGCCAGCAACCTGTGTACGATTGTGGGTTTCTGCCCATCATCATGTCTGCCAGCAACCTGTGTATGATTGTGGGTTTCTGACTATCATAATGTCTGCCAGCAACCTGCGTACGATTGTGGGTTTCTGCCCATCATCATGTCTGTCAGCAACCTGTGTACGATTGTGGGTTTCTGACTATCGTAATGTCTGGCAGCAACCTGCGTACAATTGTGGGTTTCTGACTATCATAATGCCTGCCAGCAACCTGCGTACGATTGTGGGTTTCTGACTATCATAATGTCTGCCAGCAACCTGCGTACAATTGTGGGTTTCTGACTATCATAATGCCTGCCAGCAACCTGCGTACGATTGTGGGTTTCTGCCCATCGTAATGTCTGCCAGCAACCTGCGTATGATTGTGGGTTTCTGACTATCACAATGCCTGCCAGCAACCTGCGTACGATTGTGGGTTTCTGCCCATCATCATGTCTGCCAGCAACCTGGGTATGATTGTGGGTTTCTGCCCATCATAATGCCTGCCAGCAACCTGCGTACAATTGTGGGTTTCTGACTATCATAATGTCTGCCAGCAACCTGCGTATGATTGTGGGTTTCTGCCCATCATAATGTCTGCCAGCAACCTGCGTACGATTGTGGGTTTCTGCCCATCATCATGTCTGTCAGCAACCTGTGTACGATTGTGGGTTTCTGACTATCATAATGTCTGCCAGCAACCTGCGTACAATTGTGGGTTTCTGACTATCATAATGTCTGGCAGCAACCTGCGTACGATCGTGGGTTTCTGCCCATCATCATGTCTGTCAGCAACCTGTGTATGATTGTGGGTTTCTGCCCATCATCATGTCTGTCAGCAACCTGCGTATGATTGTGGGTTTCTGACTATCATAATGTCTGGCAGCAACCTGCGTACGATTGTGGGTTTCTGCCCATCATCATGTCTGTCAGCAACCTGTGTATGATTGTGGGTTTCTGCCCATCATCATGTCTGTCAGCAACCTGCGTATGATTGTGGGTTTCTGACTATCATAATGTCTGGCAGCAACCTGCGTACGATTGTGGGTTTCTGCCCATCATCATGTCTGCCAGCAACCTGCGTACAATTGTGGGTTTCTGACTATCATAATGTCTGCCAGTAACCTGCGTATGATTGTGGGTTTCTGACTATCATAATGCCTGCCAGCAACCTGCGTATGATTGTGGGTTTCTGACTATCATCATGTCTGCCAGCAGCCTGTGTACGATTGTGGGTTTCTGCCCATCATCATGTCTGCCAGCAACCTGTGTACGATTGTGGGTTTCTGACTATCATAATGTCTGGCAGCAACCTGCGTACGATTGTGGGTTTCTGACTATCATAATGTCTGGCAGCAACCTGCGTATGATTGTGGGTTTCTGACTATCGTAATGTCTGCCAGCAACCTGCATACGATTGTGGGTTTCTGCCCATCATCATGTCTGCCAGCAACCTGCGTACGATTGTGGGTTTCTGACTATCATAATGTCTGGCAGCAACCTGTGTACAATTGTGGGTTTCTGACTATCATAATGCCTGCCAGCAACCTGCGTATGATTGTGGGTTTCTGACTATCATAATGTCTGTCAGCAACCTGCGTATGATTGTGGGTTTCTGACTATCGTAATGTCTGCCAGCAACCTGCATACGATTGTGGGTTTCTGCCCATCATCATGTCTGGCAGCAACCTGCGTACGATTGTGGGTTTCTGACTATCATAATGTCTGGCAGCAACCTGTGTACAATTGTGGGTTTCTGACTATCATAATGTCTGCCAGCAACCTGCGTATGATTGTGGGTTTCTGACTATCATAATGTCTGTCAGCAACCTGCGTACGATTGTGGGTTTCTGACTATCATCATGTCTGTCAGCAACCTGTGTACGATTGTGGGTTTCTGCCCATCATCATGTCTGCCAGCAACCTGTGTACGATTGTGGGTTTCTGACTATCATAATGTCTGCCAGCAACCTGCGTATGATTGTGGGTTTCTGACTATCGTAATGTCTGCCAGCAACCTGCGTATGATTGTGGGTTTCTGACTATCATAATGTCTGTCAGCAACCTGCGTACGATTGTGGGTTTCTGACTATCATAATGTCTGGCAGCAACCTGCGTATGATTGTGGGTTTCTGACTATCATAATGTCTGCCAGCAACCTGTGTACGATTGTGGGTTTCTGCCCATCATAATGTCTGCCAGCAACCTGCGTATGATTGTGGGTTTCTGCCCATCATCATGTCTGCCAGCAACCTGTGTATGATTGTGGGTTTCTGCCCATCATCATGTCTGTCAGCAACCTGCGTATGATTGTGGGTTTCTGACTATCATAATGCCTGCCAGCAACCTGTGTATGATTGTGGGTTTCTGCCCATCATCATGTCTGCCAGCAACCTGCGTATGATTGTGGGTTTCTGACTATCATCATGTCTGCCAGCAACCTGCGTACGATTATGTGTTTCTGACTATCATAATGTCTGGCAGCAACCTGCGTACAATTGTGTGTTTCTGCCCATCATAATGCCTGCCAGCAACCTGCGTATGATTGTGGGTTTCTGACTATCATAATGTCTGCCAGCAACCTGTGTACGATTGTGGGTTTCTGACTATCATAATGTCTGCCAGCAACCTGCATACGATTATGTGTTTCTGCCCATCATAATGTCTGCCATTAACCTGCGTATGATTGTGGGTTTCTGCCCATCATCATGTCTGTCAGCAACCTGCGTACGATTGTGGGTTTCTGACTATCATAATGTCTGCCAGCAACCTGCGTATGATTGTGGGTTTCTGACTATCATAATGTCTGCCAGCAACCTGCGTATGATTGTGGGCTTCTGCCCATCATAATGTCTGCCAGCAACCTGCGTATGATTGTGGGTTTCTGACTATCATCATGTCTGCCAGCAACCTGCGTACGATTGTGGGTTTCTGCCCATCATCATGTCTGCCAGCAACCTGCATACGATTGTGGGTTTCTGCCCATCATAATGTCTGGCAGCAACCTGCGTACGATTGTGGGTTTCTGCCCATCATCATGTCTGCCAGCAACCTGCATACGATTATGTGTTTCTGCCCATCATAATGTCTGCCAGCAACCTGCGTACGATTGTGGGTTTCTGACTATCATAATGTCTTGCAGCAACCTGCGTACGATTGTGGGTTTCTGACTATCATCATGTCTGCCAGCAACCTGCGTACGATTGTGGGTTTCTGACTATCATAATGTCTGCCAGCAACCTGTGTACGATTGTGGGTTTCTGACTATCATAATGTCTGCCAGCAACCTGCGTATGATTGTGGGTTTCTGACTATCATAATGTCTGGCAGCAACCTGCGTATGATTGTGGGTTTCTGACTATCATAATGTCTGGCAGCAACCTGCGTATGATTGTGGGTTTCTGACTATCATAATGTCTGGCAGCAACCTGCGTATGATTGTGGGTTTCTGACTATCATCATGTCTGCCAGCAACCTGCGTACGATTGTGGGTTTCTGACTATCATAATGTCTGCCAGCAACCTGTGTACGATTGTGGGTTTCTGACTATCATAATGTCTGGCAGCAACCTGCGTATGATTGTGGGTTTCTGACTATCATAATGCCTGCCAGCAACCTGTGTATGATTGTGGGTTTCTGCCCATCATCATGTCTGCCAGCAACCTGCGTACGATTGTGGGTTTCTGACTATCATAATGTCTGGCAGCAACCTGCGTATGATTGTGGGTTTCTGACTATCATAATGTCTGTCAGCAACCTGCGTACGATTGTGGGTTTCTGACTATCATCATGTCTGTCAGCAACCTGCGTATGATTGTGGGTTTCTGACTATCATAATGTCTGCCAGCAACCTGCGTACGATTGTGGGTTTCTGACTATCATCATGTCTGCCAGCAACCTGCGTACGATTGTGGGTTTCTGCCCATCATCATGTCTGCCAGCAACCTGCATACGATTGTGGGTTTCTGCCCATCATAATGTCTGGCAGCAACCTGCGTACGATTGTGGGTTTCTGCCCATCATCATGTCTGCCAGCAACCTGCATACGATTATGTGTTTCTGCCCATCATAATGTCTGCCAGCAACCTGCGTACGATTGTGGGTTTCTGACTATCATAATGTCTTGCAGCAACCTGCGTACGATTGTGGGTTTCTGACTATCATCATGTCTGCCAGCAACCTGCGTACGATTGTGGGTTTCTGACTATCATAATGTCTGCCAGCAACCTGTGTACGATTGTGGGTTTCTGACTATCATAATGTCTGCCAGCAACCTGCGTATGATTGTGGGTTTCTGACTATCATAATGTCTGGCAGCAACCTGCGTATGATTGTGGGTTTCTGACTATCATAATGTCTGGCAGCAACCTGCGTATGATTGTGGGTTTCTGACTATCATAATGTCTGGCAGCAACCTGCGTATGATTGTGGGTTTCTGACTATCATCATGTCTGCCAGCAACCTGCGTACGATTGTGGGTTTCTGACTATCATAATGTCTGCCAGCAACCTGTGTACGATTGTGGATTTCTGACTATCATAATGTCTGGCAGCAACCTGCGTATGATTGTGGGTTTCTGACTATCATAATGCCTGCCAGCAACCTGTGTATGATTGTGGGTTTCTGCCCATCATCATGTCTGCCAGCAACCTGCGTACGATTGTGGGTTTCTGACTATCATAATGTCTGGCAGCAACCTGCGTATGATTGTGGGTTTCTGACTATCATAATGTCTGTCAGCAACCTGCGTACGATTGTGGGTTTCTGACTATCATCATGTCTGTCAGCAACCTGCGTATGATTGTGGGTTTCTGACTATCATAATGTCTGCCAGCAACCTGCGTACGATTGTGGGTTTCTGACTATCATAATGTCTGGCAGCAACCTGCGTATGATTGTGGGTTTCTGCCCATCATCATGTCTGTCAGCAACCTGCGTACGATTGTGGGTTTCTGACTATCATAATGTCTGGCAGCAACCTGCGTACGATTGTGGGTTTCTGCCCATCATCATGTCTGTCAGCAACCTGCGTATGATTGTGGGTTTCTGACTATCATAATGTCTGGCAGCAACCTGCGTACGATTGTGTGTTTCTGCCCATCACAATGCCTGCCAGCAACCTGCGTATGATTGTGGGTTTCTGACTATCATAATGTCTGCCAGCAACCTGCGTACGATTGTGGGTTACTGACTATCATAATGTCTGGCAGCAACCTGCGTATGATTGTGGGTTTCTGACTATCATAATGTCTTCCAGCAACCTGCGTATGATTGTGGGTTTCTGACCATCATAATGCTGGATGCCATTGTATAAATGAAATATTCTCGAATACAGAGTAAAACACCAATCAAACAAATAAATATGATGACACAGCCTGAATTAGACATACTGTAGAGATAGTAAAGCATGAACACCATTCATAAAGAAATACATGTTCCCACCAGTGTTAACATTCACTGCGGTCTATGAGGATTTGTTTCATTTTCACTCTGCTACTGCTGAATTAAAGGAAGACAGATGTCCTGTATTCGTTCTGCTTACAGATATTCTCTCATGTGTAATAACGCTCTAAACTGTGATGCTTGTGTTTTGTAGAGTGATCACTTTCCATTCCTGGGTATCAATGCCAATAACACGCCGGTGGGAGACATGAGGTGCAGGACGACGTTTTACACAGCGTTAGGGCGTCTGCTCATGGTGGATCTGGGGGAAGATGAAGAAAAGTTTGAGTTGTTCATGATGCCATTAACAGGTAAGTTGGGATCTCCCACCACCTCCTTAAGTAGAACTCAAATAAAGGTTTTAAAGCTAAATACGCTTGTTTTGGTTTCCTTGCTTTTAGATTTATTTTCAGTGGATTCCTAGGTAGTGTATTGAACAAAATAACTTGAAACAGAAAAGAGAATTTTTTCTTCTTTTTCTTCTTTGTACCTGTAAATGTAGTTGTGTTATGTTGACAAAAAATAAAGTTAAACTGTAGAAGGACGGACATTCAAACAGTGCATCTGTGGTAAACATTTACATGTATTGATTTTACCAGAGCTCTGAGAAACTGTGAATTGTGATAATTTGTTATTAAAACCTGTATTATTCTGGTGACTTAAGCATGTTTGGTGTTTCAGCAGCCTTTGATGCTGTGGGAAATCTCTTGGCTAATGTAGATAACCCAGCCCAGGCAGAAGAGGCCAAGGTAAGGCACGGCTGAAGGGCACACCCTTGAGACAGAATGTTTGTGCAGTATGATTTATGGCTACCAAGGTGTACCAAGCTGTCCTATTTTCATAAAACTTTGAAAACTGATTTTCACAAACTTTTTACACTGGACCCTCAAGTTTACTCGAATCTATTAACCGTGAAATCCAAATTAATGCGATGGTGTGGTGCTCTCCTTTTCTTTGTGTTTTTTTATGGTACCAATATCAAAATATTCATGGAAGAAATGCAAAGTAGTTATCACAGGTATGCCTCTAGGCATTGCTTTTGGCCAGATTTGAGTGTATATCAAGTTCTTAGTAAATCGCTTTACGCGAGATAATGTCTGAATGTTTCAAGACTTTAATGCGAGACACCCAAGAATTTTCGTATTATAATTGATATTGCTTTATTAAACCGGGTAACTCAGTCAACACAAGTGAGTATCGAAATTGAATCATAAAACTGTCATCAGTCACATTCAGATTTCTGGTTATTCCAGCCATTACAAATTATGTGCCTTGTCAGCATTTGATTCTTCGCAGATTCAGTTGAAACACGGTATGAATCTTTGAGTGAGGATGATCGTGTTATTCAGAGGAAACATTCTTAAATGATCATCTGCGTTGGTTTTGTGTAAGATGATATGGATAAAGGGTGCTAGAGTGCTGTGTATGACAGGTCATATATTTTTTCTTCACAAATTACCAGTTCTACACACTTCATCAATATGGTATATTATGTTGTAATAAAAATTAATTTCATGAAAGTTGTTCATGTGTTTTTTTTTTTCAGAGATCATTGATTGGACTAGCTCGAGATTTACGGGGTGTGGCCTTTGCATTTAACACAAAGGCAAGCTATATGATGCTGTTTGATTGGATGTATCCCTTTTTGCAGGCACTAAGTGCAAGGAAACTGTGTCAGTATATATAAAAGGAATATACATGCTGTGGTATTGTCATTATTTAAGACTGTTCTCAAGCACATAGTGGAAATTTCTGTTAGGCTGGACAAATTTCATAACGTCTGAATAGATTTAGCCAGAATTTGAAATCTGGGCGTCTCATCTCCAATTTTCTCGTATTTTCCCTCCCTCTCCCTTGTTAATTTTATCAGAATGAAGTGCCTCAGACCCAGTGAGACACCCCCTGGCTAAACCTGTACTAGCCTTGTGTGCATAAGGTGGCCTGCTTGGCTCAGTTGGTTTGCATGCCAGCACGGCGCAATGACCCAAGAGCCTCTCACCAAGGTGGTTGCTGTGAATTCAAGTTCTCGCTGGCTTCCTCTCTGGCCGTAAGTGGGAAGGTCTGTCAGCAACCTGCGGGTGTTCGTGGGTTTTTCCTAGGCTCTGCATGGTTTCCTCCCACCATAATGCTGGCCGCCGTCGTATAAGTGAAATATTCTTGAGTACTGCGTAAAACACCAATCAAATAAATCAAAATAACTAAATATGTACATGTACATAAAACTTTTCACGCATGAGGACAAAGCCTTGACTGTTTCAAGTTACCCCAGTTACACCCCGATCTTACAGCGTGCTATAGAGTTGTGGTACCATGATCCCTCAGTTACAACACCAGTCCTCAAGCTGATGGCAGAGTTAGCTCAGAACAGGTATGTATGGATGTCATCTCACACGTCTTGTCATGACAGTTTTCTGCAAAAGCTGGCATGACCTCACAGAAAGACGAATGTAACTAAACTGGAAGTAAACATATTTGCCGTTGTGGGAACAGGACATAGCCGAGTGGTTACTCAATTATTGTTCGATCTCTAGGGTCACAAAGTATGAGTTCAGTCCCAGCTTTGGACGAGGAAATTTTAGATTCCATCGTTCTCACTCTTCGTGTAGGCTTGCTGACAATTAGCACTTAACAACGCGCGTATTGCAGTTTGCATAGTGTTTATTGAAAACCACTTGGCCTTCCTCCTATATTAGTATTGTGATATATTGGAAAAGTTTGTTGAAGGTTGTTGGTTTACCCCAGGCATTCCGGTTTCCAACACCCATAAAACTGACTACCATTAATTTGTTTCAGAGGAAAATTCCTTAGGTATTAAGCTGCAGTGGAATAAATCAAATAAATCAGTAATCATATTAAATGATTGCATGTTTCTTCACATCTGTCAGTCTAAGTGCTGTCTGTTTTTATTCTGTCTGTTTTAAGATCTCAGAGGTTACAGTTTGATGTCTCCTCACCTAATGGCATCCTACTATTCCGGGAAATCAGCAAAGTCATATGTGGATATGGTTAGTATGTCATAGGATGGGTAGACACTCAATTATCTGTTGTAACAGCATTGCATGAAATTCATGTACAGAGAAATTGTGCTTTGGAGCAAGATTTACATTGTATGAGATAGGCTATCTAATAAATAAACATGTCCTTTAGTGTTTTGAGTATTAAGTGTTGCAAATGTTCACAATATGATTTCCTAACTGTCGTATCATTTACAGGATCACGGATACTGGCGCTGGGGGAGATAGCAAAGGACCAGATATACCCGTTAAAATATCCTTTTATTGCAAAGCGTAGATTTTGGGCTATAGCTTAAAATTATAACCCTAATTAAACTTTAAAATATTTGTACCATTTGATACAATTTTGACCTCAGATTCAGTCAAGTGTGAACATCCATCTTGAAATATTTTGTTTATAATAATAAATAAAATTTTGGAGTTGCAGAAAGTTTTTTCCAGGCAAAAGTGGAAGCAACGAAAAATGTTCTGTTTGTTCGATGCTGAAATAGAAACAAAAAAAAAAACTGTGGAAATATGAAAGATTTTCAGTAATTGGTTACAGTTCTGGAAAACGATTCATATTATCTTTGTCCTTTTTTCCAATACTTTGAAAATGTAGGCACTCTTCAAGTTTATCTTATTGTAATATTTGGTGTATTTACATGCGTACAAATGTTGTTGTTGATCCTTAATGACCATGTCACATTGAAGGGGATTTCCGTGTGTTTTTCCATGTTAAAGGCAGCTCTCTGTGGTAACTATGTCAACTTTGGTGTGTTCCGTCTGTATGGGGATGATGCCCTGGACAATGCTCTGGGCATGTTCGTCAAACTTCTACTCTCAATTTCTCAGACAGATCTTCTGGTGAGTTGGTACTTAAACAATATTTAGAGATTTTCTGACTGAAGTTTGTTATTAAAAAGTATTGGAGTTTTAAATGGATATTTCAATAAGGACAAAATACACCACAAGTTGTATAGGAAAAGGCCTGTGAACATGATGGCAGTTGTTCGCTCAGTAACTGCTGAAAGTCATATTTTGTGACAAGAACCCTATTTAAGGCAAAAACAGAATACATTTATATTTGCCTTCTTTTAGTATAATTTTCATCTGAAATAGTGTCAGATGTAATTTAATGTCTTGTTTTAGACATAAATATTTTGTGTGTGTTATAAAATGGACAGGAGTGAAGATTGTGTGAACACAACATTGTACCATGAACTTTCAGATAACAAAACGCATACTCCATTAAAACATAGTGTTTGTCTTTTGGCTCCATTGCAATCAGAACATTTCAATTTTCTGTTTCCTAATCTATGCACACCTGACAAGAAAAATATTTGTGAATGCAACAGAAAAAGAGTCTGGTTTCTTATTTTGCTTTCTACTGCACGTGATCTGAACCTCGTGTTTACCTTTTAGCGTTTTATGTATGTACTTAATTGTATGAATTTGACCTGCTGTTGAACAGGATTACCCCAAGTTAAGTCAGAACTATTACGGCTTACTGGAGTGTCTGGCACAGGATCACATGACCTTTGTCAGCAATCTCGAGGCTCCAGTCTTCCTCTACATTCTCTCCACAATATCAGAGGGGCTCACAGCATTAGGTATGTAGCTTAATGACAAAGAAAACACTAAAATGATGCATACATGAATAAATATTAAACACTACCCAAGAGGATACACACTAAATGACCATAAATTTTGTCTATGACTAATTTACTCGTTTTTCCTGATTCTGAGGGTTCTATCGATTTTAGAAAGCTGTTTTGAGGTTTGACTGGAACATAAGATGATATTCTACTGAAAAATTGTAAGTGTCCGCACCAAAAACAACATTTTGAGACATTTACTTACCTCTAAAAATGCACTTTTGTGGGCGAAATTTTAGGCCATTTGGGTTAGTATGATTTAATTTTTTTTAAGAATATTTCCCTACCAAATAAAAATCAGAATGTTCTGGCGGTCTGTGGGGATCCGGCATGTCCAGTGGGTGTCAATGACAAATACATGTAGTTCATTTAAAGGTCCATTCTGCTGATGCACTCATACATGTAGCTGTATTTGTGTATGTATTTGGAATGCAGAAGTCTGATGCTCTGTTTGTCTTAATGGATGCATGAAAAGGAACTCTAAATGTTAAATATAGGAAATGAAGAATGTTCATTTTTAACCTTACTTCATATCTCTTCATGAAATCTCTTCTTTTTTTTTTTGTATATTTTCTGTCAAAGGTGGATAATTTTGGGGAATGATGTCATTGATGGACTTGCTGGGGGCATCGGACCAAGTTAGCAACTACCACCGCCACCAAGCATATATTCATGTGAAAGATTGAATGTCTGGTCCTAAATATTGATCCTCACATTGTTTGTTTTCTTGTTGCAGATACAATGGTGTGCACAGGTTGCTGTGCGATATTAGACAACATTATCACTTACCTGTTCAGGAGACTGACTCAGAAGAAGAAAAAACGTCATCCTCATTCAATTACAGACAGCGAACCATTCCTTAGGATTCTAGAATTACATCCAGAAATCTTACAACAGGTACTCTCTCACCAATCATGAAGCCTACATGTAGTTTTAGAATTTGGCTTAGTGCATAAAAACTCCACTTATTTCAACATGTATATATAGGTTGGTTCATTGAAAAACTTCAGAGTATTTGCGATACATCTGTTTCTTAATACTGGAGACAGTGTGATGGGGTTGAATACCTTTAATATCAATGTTCCTTCTGTATTCGTTAGTCCCCAACCAGTCCCCAGATAGGATTACAGGTTGCATCCCATCTTTTCGTCAGTCCATCACAGACTTTTACAAAGCATGAATTAAAACTGGAGTCCCTCCCATTGACAAATTACGTATCAAGTTTGAGTTTTCGCCTAATTCATCTTTTGTTTAAACAAATTTGTGGTCGTTTTTGTTGTATTGTTGACATTGATGTAGCTATTTATTATGACACAAGGGACATGGGCCTTGATATAGCTATTATTCTGACAACAGCCCCTAGGTACCATGGACTTTGTTATAGCTACTTTTCTTACAATCCCCCAGGCTGTACCCAGTTTCCTCGCACCACAATGCTGGCCGCTGTTGTATAAGTGAAATATTGTTGAGTACGATGTAGAACACCAATGAGATAAATGATAAGTAAATTATTCTGTCATCAAACAAGTAGGGGACATAGACTTTGATGTAGCTGTTATCCTGATGGATCCAGTAGGGGACATAGACTTTGATGTAGCTGTTATCCTGATGGATCCAGTAGGGGACATGGACTTCGATGTAGCTATTATCCTGATGGATCCAGTAGGGGACATGGACTTTGATGTAGCTATTATCCTGATGGATCCAGTAGGGGACATGGACTTTGATGTAGCTATTATCCTGATGGATCCAGTAGGGGACATAGACTTTGATGTAGCTGTTATCCTGATGGATCCAGTAGGGGACATGGACTTCGATGTAGCTATTATCCTGATGGATCCAGTAGGGGACATGGACTTTGATGGAGCTGTTATCTTGATGGATCCAGTAGGGGACATGGACTTCGATGTAGTTATTATCCTGATGGATCCAGTAGGGGACATGGACTTTGATGTAGCTATTATCCTGATGGATCCAGTAGGGGACATGGATTTTGATGTAGCTATTATCCTGATGGATCCAGTAGGGGACATGGACTTTGATGTAGCTATTATCCTGATGGATCCAGTAGGGGACATGGACTTTGATGTAGCTATTATCCTGATGGATCCAGTAGGGGACATGGACTTTGATGTAGCTATTATCCTGATGGATCCAGTAGGGGACATAGACTTTGATGGAGCTGTTATCTTGATGGATCCAGTAGGGGACATGGACTTTGATGTAGCTATTATCCTGATGGATCCAGTAGGGGACATGTGTTTGCTCTGGCAATACTTCCAGAGTGCTTGATTACCAAAGATTCACATATATGTATCATTGAAGGGCTACTTGAATAGTGTTTTCCTGTTGTCAGGAGTGCTCATATTAGTATGATTCCTAGTCTCAGGGGAACTATTTTTATTGCAGATGTTATCCACAGTGCTCAATATCATCATGTTTGAAGACTGCCGGAACCAGTGGTCCATGTCACGTCCTCTACTTGGTCTCATCCTCCTTAATGAAGAGGTAAGACAGACCAGCAGATCCTCACGACTTTGTCACATTCACAGTGTCAGTGAAACATCACAGCATATGTTGTGTTCAAATCGATCTGATGTGGTCATATGTCTAGTGTGACAAACACTGGTTTGTTTGCAACAGGTCCTTAGGTCTGGCAGCTCATTGACTAAAACATGTTAATTACATGTATTTGGATTGAACTTACCATAGACACCACGGTAAATCCTGACTGGATGGCATTTATTGCAAGATTGAGTTTTTCAGGTTGAACACTGATCTTTCATTTCAAATGCATTTATTAAAATATTCAGATGGTGATGGTGCCCTTTACTGTATAAAAGATAATGATAGCAGTGTTGATTAGTGAATCAAGCATTAGGAATGTATTTTGAGGGGTGAGCAGGGAGTGTCCTGCAGTATTGTTACCTGATTATTATACACAGCTGTTTTACTTACTGTCACAGTAGTGATCTGTGTCATTATTAGTTAACAAACTTGACAAAAACTGTCCAATTCTTCTCAGTATTTCAACAAACTGCGAGACAGCATCATCTCAAGTCAGGCCTCAGAAAAACAGCGCAGTATGATGCAGTGCTTTGAAAACCTCATGGACGGTATTGAACGGTCACTGCTCACCAAAAATAGAGACAGGTAAAGTATACAAATCAAGTGTTTATCAGCCCTCAGGACAGTTAATTAAATTTTATATGGTGTTACTAGTGCAGTGAGTTAAATGTACCACATCAATATGCCACTTTCCCCACTTTGTCTCTTGACTTTTATTTTCAAATAACCAAATCTTCTATTCCTGTGAAATCAGTTTCACTTGTAGGAGGGAAAGTTTGTTTAAGTGCAGTTGGGGTCCTTCATGGCCTAGTGGTTAGCATGCCAGTGTGGCGTAATGAACAAGAAGCCTCATCAATGCGCTCACTGTGAGTTCAAGTCCAGCTCATGGTGGTTTCCTCTCCCTGCGTACACTGGGGATGTCTACCACCAATCTGCAGATGGTTTAGGGCTTCCCTCATGTTGTGCCCTGTTTCTTCTCACTGAAATGCTGGCGGCCGTCATATAAGTCAAGTATTCTTGAGTACGGTGTAAAACTCCAAGCAAACATATAAATAACAGGTGAATTTTAGTCCAGTCATAAATTAAAGTTCTAAATAAGTCTGTGTAATTGTGTTTGAAACCCTAGCCATTATGAAAACTCGTGTAAAGTACAAGTCTGAATAGGTAGATGTCGTGCCTTGAATAGTGTCATCACACTATTTGGTCTTAGTGAAAGTCTTATTTCATGAATTTTCCAAATTTTAACAAAATTTTGTCTTTTTCAGGTTCACTCAGAATTTGTCATTGTTTCGGCGGGATGTCAATGATTCCTTAAAAGCACCGAACACAAGTCCCAGCCCCAGTTTAGAGTTGATGAATTAGCTCCCCTGATCATCTCATCATCCATGTGAAAACCTGAAAGTGTGCATGTGCCTGCAAGAGCGAGAGGAAGGAAGGAAAGGGAAATAATTTATCTGTGACATTTATTGGTAATGCTGCAAGCATGCGCCTTCAGATCACCTCATTTGAGTGTTAGTTAAAGTGGTGTGGCATATGTGGAAGCTTGGTAGAGAAATATGTAAATGGTTTGAATCACATACACTTAACTCAGCAGCATTTGCCCAGTGCAAAGCTAGTTCTGCTGAGCTGTGTTGGAATTCATTGCTTTACCGGTGATGATGGCATCTTGTTATGTCAAATACATGTTCCAAAGAATGAGTTCAAGTTTCATCTTCCTTAAATACAAAGCCCAGGCTAGGTATATAATGTAGACAAAACCAGGAAAGAGGTTTGTTGTGTGCTGATTCATGCGATGGAACATACAACCTTTGTTTCATGGTTAAAGGAGTAATGAGAAAACAGAAGTGAGAAGTCTGGTTTGTGTTAAAGAACTCCTTCGGTGCGCAGAGTTTTTGGTGCAAGTAGTATGTGTATTTCAGAAGACCCCAATGCAAGCCAAGTCAGTATTTGTTGGAACCACTGTACATCACTTCAACATGGTAAATTGAAAACAAGGCTTCACCTAAAATGTCTTCATATGAGAGAAACACACGAACACAGTGATATTTCATTTTCATTTTGTTTTCTTTTTTTTTTATTTTAAATAACACTCCTAACTGTGACAATGTGCATTAGTTGGCTATAAATTATAAATTTGGACATTCTTAAGAAGGTGTTGATCTGATAAGGTTTCATTCATAAAAAATAAAGAACTTACAAGAAATCCATTTCTTCGTTGTGCAGAATGAAACGATATTGTTGACCAGTGTTTGAAGCAAGAGATCAGGTTTTGTTCCAATACTGAGAGGCTGAGTGAACGGATCCTAATTGATACAGTGCAGAGTGTCTTCCTTCATAGAAAGATAAGGACGTAGCAAGGACTTCAACACAAGCAGATGCCCACTTCTGGTCTGCATTCATCTACACGCATATCCGTGGCCCACTTTTAAACAATTACTTATATCTAATAATTGATACAGAGTAAGGATAGGTTTAAGTTATATCATCAGGGTATTTTACTTACAACATAATTGTTTTTATAGTATTTTTTTGTTATTGCCATGTGGAATAGGATATGAATCTTTCCACGCAAAACCTGTTGAGTGCTTACATGTAAAAGTCTTCAGAGCGTTGAAAAGTAAAATGTTGAATCCTTCATTACCAGTATCGTAGAAAGTGCTTTAGCTTTATTCACAAGTTGTGCTCTTGTGTTGTGCAGCCCTTTTTTGTCCAAGTGCTCAGAAGTTTGTGGAGAACAGGCCTTTGCAACAATTTCTTCTTCTTGAAACCCCTCTGTCTCGGCTTTAGCTATTTTGTTGAAAGTTGGTGAAGGACATAACTAAACTTGGCAAATTTTCTCAGGGCTTTTCCTTGTGTAAATGAAACCACAATTGAGTACATGACAGTTATGTCTAGAAGTCCGGAATTTTAAAGGATCAACCTAGTCTTTACAACTGCCAGTATTTCAATTATAGCTAAATTTATCCTCGTTCTGAGGCGGCAGTTAAACCATTTTCACCACTTGCGGTAAGAATGTGAAGAAATGGATAGTAACCGTCCTCCAAATTGCTTCTTGCGTAACTGTTGAACTTTTTTTTTTTATTATTATTTATTTATTTTTATCGTTTCCTGCACAGCTGTATGTAAGTGGCTCAACGTGCTAAGCTTTACTGACCAGTCTAAGATAGTACATTGTTAAGTCTCTCAGCTTCATTCTCATGCCAAAAGAGAACCAATGCTTCTTCCTTCGTTCGACCTTCGTTTAAATATCAGTTGTCTTAGTCTGGTCAATATCTCTGGCTACAATGCGATTGCTTCATTCTTGGATGTTTTGGTCGTACATGACTAAACTAGGTTTAATTGTGCATTCATGTGGGCCTACTCCCATTCAGTTCTAGTCTTTGAACGGATTAGCTGCGACAAGCAGCTCTATAGTTACTATCTCTGTCGTTCGATCTGTTTGTCGGTCTGTCAGATTTTAAAATTCAATTTTTTAACGTGAGCCTTTCACTTAACAAGGGTCCTGAGTGCAACATGACATGACTTATGCAGAATTTCCCAGAAATTGTTTTAAGAAGATGGGGCGTAGATCTTTGTTTGCCGTGATGTGTGTCAGGGCAACCCACTTGAAGTGCTAAACGGGGTATTATTTCAATTTACATTTACGTCTGCTCAGAAGTTTTGTATGTTTTATGTTAATCTGATTCGTGCACTATCCTGAATGTAAGGGACTGGTCAGTTGGGAGAATTCAGCTCTTTTGCTGCCCCAAGGCCAGTTACTGATCTACGCAATAATAACTTAGCCACGTTCCATTACTGATCTACGTAATGCTAACATCCGTCAGTGTTTAAAAAGTAAAAGTTATGCGGCAGACCAGAGTCGTAAATTTACATTTAGCTTCACGTTTTTTGCTAGATTTGTGCCTAATTTCTTGAAAGAGGTTGAACACTTGATGAAAACACATGTAGAATGCTCAGGATATAGCGAACAGGGAGATAACAGGGAGATAATTAGGCTACAGGGCAGCCGAGTCGCTATGAGGCTGTGCTTGTGAGGATATTTCTCTTTTGATATTTTTTCACATGTTCTAGTATGTGAGCATGAAATTGCGCTAAATTGAACAATTCACAGATTTGATTTTCTGACCTGGTAGAAGGAATTTGGTCTAATAGTATACCTGTCAACATCTGGATCGAAGCTTTAGCGAAGTGAACGGACATAATTTCTCAACATTCTCTTGCCGAAGTATAGAACCATCTACTTGCATGTATAGGTGACAATTTGTACTGTGTGACAAGCAGCGCCATATGCATTATTTTGGACCACTTACGTTTTAGCCTTATATATAAGTGTTGGGCTTGTACAGATTGCATGGAGGTGTGGTCCAGGTGGTCATATAGATCAGGATTTGCTGTATATTTGATGGTTTTATTGGTGACTGGTTGAGCGGTATGGGTTATGTGTGTTTTCATGTACATGTATAAAGGACTGATGCGTGTGAACTTGGCTATGGATGTGATCCGCCATGAGAGTCGCTGGTAGAAACCTACACTTGTATAGTGGCAGGAAAATGGGATTTGTATAATGTGTGTAAATCATGCGAAGAGCAACTGAATTTCATGTATTCTGGCTGACATGCTTTTGTTATATTAAAATATTCAAAAATTCAAAACACACATGAAAATGCAATAAAAAACGGTGAATATGAAAGTATGTGTTCGTCTTTTGGTCTAGATAAAGATACATTGTGCTATACCTGAGTATACGTATGTCCTTGAAGTTTATGTGCAACAGCAAGTTGTGCCTTTTGATTGGCCTCTCCGGCTGTGTGTTCGAATGTAAGTGCCGTCGGCTGGTCTGTAACTTTTCGATTATTGTAGCAAATTAGGCAACGGGCCCCGCAAGCTCCGCAACCGTAGGTTGCCGTAGATGAGATCTCGGCCATTTTGGAGCACCAAGAAATGTGATCTTAAGCCGGGAAAGTGACGTGGTGAAAAAAAAGTTTTAAAAGTCTACCCTAACACATCAGGCAATGAACATATTCTTGAAAAGCCATTCTCAGCTGGACCACCTAGACAAACAGAGCGGTAAAATTTACAAGGATAAAAAGATAGTGTTGTTGGGACGGGGATGTGTATCCAAGCACATTAAACGAGCTAGGGTCAGCGCCACTAGATAGCCGTATTGACCAAGTTTAAGCTATTCTGAGTTAATTTATGCCCCGTCGCGAGGTCTAAAGCTGTAGTACTGATAAAAAATTTTTAAAATATTTAAATTCGGGGCAAAAATCTTGAAAAGCGGGTGGGCCCTGTGCGATGATTCCTTTGACTACTCCCTTGTTTCCTCTTATTTAGCTGACTGTCATCTTGACTACGGTGGAAAACACAACTCAGACTAACAGTTTCCTATTCTAGGTTTTACGTGGTCAATGAGCGTGAAAAGGGAAAAAAATTAAACAAAAAAAAAACAAAAAAACTCGCCTGTCAGCCCTTATTAACACCGATCCGGTGTAGTCCAGCGTAAAAGCATTGCAGCTGTTCATTCACAGGACAACTGACACCGTTTTAACGGCCAGGGCACCCGTATAATATATCCAGTAATGAAATATAATCAATGGAAGGCCAACATATTTACATGTACACATACTTCACACAAGTAACAAAGGTACAAAGTACATATGGCCAAGTTATAACATTTTAATACTGCTGCGCAGCGGAAGGTTTTCTAGGATTCACGCCATTCACATGGAGGCCGACTGTAGAGTTACTTAAATCTCTGCTGGCAAGCAGGAGACTCGATTTCAACTCTGGCCATGCTCAAGACTTCCAAATTTGCAATTTTCTATCTGGCGCCTCCGCTCTTGGCACTATATAAGTAGTTGGAAATCGCCTGAGGATAGGTTCCCACAAAGTGTGGCGTTCCATCTGTTGTAAATACGTCGGCGTTGTACGTTTTAATTATACTCACACCAGCTTACACCATGCACTGAAATACCGTCGTAATATCCTGGTAATGATGTTGACAGTTTTTGTTAAGTATTGTTGGTTTGGTGGCGTCAAACAAAGAAACTTTGTGGAGTTGTGTCTACACGAATTCGGTGCATGTGCAGTGAGCTATTAAAATGTGAGATAAGGAATGTTGCCACTTTTGAAATCCCAAATCACTGGGTTCAGATGAAAAAGTTCTATCCCGCAGAAGCTGAAGAAATCGATTTCTCCTTATACATGAGTTGACCTTGTTGAGTTCAATCTAAACATCTGTGGCCTTTGCAGACGAATCACCTGTCACTCGTGCCAGACTTTTCACTTTCCACTTTTTCCATCTAGACTGGACATGCTTGGTGGTGGTAAGTTTGATATACACCCGTGCCATCACGATACCTATAAACTTAGAAAAAGAACGAACAATAAATAAATGGAATTGATTCGATACACATAGCCACGCATTCACGGCCGTATGCATGATTTATTTATTTATTTGATTATAGATTCAGATTTACAGCGGCGTTCAAGAAACTGGTGTGCCAAAGAGAAACCTTTGGTTCTTTCCAGGTAACTGATAAACGTTGTAACTTAGAACAGCCAATACCGTACCAGCTGGGTCTGAATTTGAGCCTGTATGAACCTGGAAACGTATAATTAGTCTGTATACATAACAAGCTTTACGACAAAGTCACATATATTTGCACAACTGACAAACTTGAAAACATAAAGTTACATATGCTGCCAACAACTACTGGGTTCGAATACGCTTCGGACCTGGCCGCTGAGGGGCGTGTGAGTGACCAATGAAATTCTTTTGCTAAGCGGTACACAGAAGGTGCCTGTTAATTGAGTCGGCAACATTCTTCAGGTTGTCAGTTTACTTACTTGTTAAATTTGACTGGTATTTCGCTGGTTGAGTAGTCAGAAAACAAGTTTGAGCCTCCGTTGATGAAGCAAGCTGGGCTTTGCGTACATGTATGCGTAAGTGACTTAAGCGTCGTAAAGCCAATAGCACTTGCCAATGATACGTTCACCTCAACGCATGTAAATCTGGTGATAGGGGAGTGTCTAAATTGCTACTTTTAAACATTTAGGTGAACAGGTGGAAAAATCCATGAGGTAAATTATAAAGAAGAGGAAAGATAGTTTCGTGCGTCATACAATGTTAATTCCGTTTGTCTATCTGTAGACTAGGTACCAAGTTGTCTATCGGATGAACTGCAGCATGCAAATGATTGTTTGTTTTTTAAACAATTGACTTTTAAATACATTTGACTCAGTAACCTGAGAAATGGGTTTGCCAAGCTGAACAATTCCTTAGGGATCAGATTGTACTGTTTAATAAACTATCCTTCCGAAGAAACATAGAAATCAATCTTACCTGAGGCACAACTATTCCGGTAAACACAGCACCGATTAGCACAGCATGCCTCTGTAACCACATGCCAAATCCCTGAACACAGCCTTGTGTATAAATGTCTCTCTCCACCTCCCATACCTGTATATACACAACATCCAGTCAGAATGTTGGCTCTTCAAGAATAAATATCATTTGGCGACCATTTCACTGAGAAACATCGTAGTAACAGGCCCAGTTTGTGGTTAATCAAACAACTATATAACTATATAACCTGCAGATGAGGCCATCAGTCGATTAAAATAAAGGCATTGGCTGAAAGTCCTAATTCAATCTGTCTATGGTATAAAGGACCCGGAATCAGTAAGTCTATGCTATATAAGGGAACCGGAATCAGGAAGTCTGTACTATATAAGGGACCCGGAATCAGTAAGTCTGTGTTATATAAGGGCCCCGGAATCAGTAAGTCTGTTCTATATAAGGGGCCCGGAATCAGTAAGTCTGTGCTGTTTAAGGGACCCGGAATCAGTAAGTCTTTACTATAAAAGGACCCGGAATCAGGAAGTCTGTGCCATATAAGGGACCTGGAATCAGTTTGTACTATATAAGGGACCCGGAATCAGTAAGTCTATGCTATATAAGGGACCCGGAATCAGTAAGTCTGTGCTATATAAGGGGCCCGGAATCAGTAAGTCTGTGCTATATAAGGGACCTGGAATCAGTAAGTCTGTGCTATATAAGGGACCCGGAATCAGTAAGTCTGTGCTATATAAGGGGCCCGGAATCAGTAAGTCTATGCTATATAAGGGACCCGGAATCAGTAAGTCTGTGCTATATAAGGGGCCCGGAATCAGTAAGTCTGTGCTATATAAGGGACCTGGAATCAGTAAGTCTGTGCTATATAAGGGACCTGGAATCAGTAAGTCTGTGCTATATAAGGGACCTGGAATCAGTAAGTCTGTGCTATATAAGGGACCTGGAATCAGTAAGTTTGTACTATATAAGGGACCCGGAATCAGTAAGTCTATGCTATATAAGGGACCCGGAATCAGTAAGTCTGTGCTATATAAGGGACCAGGAATCAGTAAGTCTGTGCTATATAAGGGACCTGGAATCAGTAAGTCTGTGCTATATAAGGAATCTGAAAATGAGAACATTGTTTTAAATTCATTTAGAGAGGCTAAAAGATCCATATTCGATAATCAAATCAAAGTTTCTAAGTGCACCAATGATAGCTCAAATTATTCCCATTCAGAAAATTGCAAATAGAAAATTGCCATTCAGACTTGCAAATGTACTATTTATGTAGTGTTAACATGATTCTAAATTTTGAAAAAGGTTTTAAAGCTGTACCCGAATTATAAATTTCATGAACTTCAGTACCCATTTTGAATGGTGACGTGCACAAAACCGACTGGTATATAGCCTGGTAATTATTTGGTATATTCCTTGGCGTTCAGCACTGAGGGTGCTAGAGCAATGAAACAGGACTGGTTGACCGGGTGTCAGTATAATGTGTCTGGGTGGGGTGTCAGGTCTGGTGTTTTCGGTATGTTCAGTGGCGGCAGCACTTTGGCGGCATGCCCTACCTCAAGAAGACACAATATATGTACACACACCCAGTGACTTCTCGTCGTCATATGACTGATTGCTAACTGCTAAATTGATAACTACGATATTAAACCCCTAGCATGTATACATACATATTTGGGATGTTCAAAACTAATGGCAAAACTGGATTTGGGCTAATCGATTATTTTTTTGCCAAAAATCTTCGGAATAGCCTCTTTAGGAAAAGAAACAAGGCAATGATATCTCATTCTGTCAGTTGATCTAAAGGGAAAATGCCTGTGTTTTGTGTAACAGGCCTTAATTGCATCGACCAGAAAGAATCCCTGTAATCAACATGAGACACAGTTGCAGCGCTTGAATGGTTAGAAATTGAGGGTGGGGTGAGGAATTAAGTAAATCACTTACTTCTTTATTATTGGTGTTGTAACCACACATTGAATTGTAATAGTCACCCTGCGAATGGAAAGCAGAAAACGGTGTAGGCCCTATTTACATGTACAAAAAGATTTACTAGATTGGCTGATTATAATCAAATTAGAAAAATGGACCCACTGATGACGTGACCTTATGCCAATTCCTAAAAAAATACAATGGTTTAAAATGCAGAATCTGTTACTTGGATGCGATACTGTCCAAAAGATGAGAGCTTGAAGCGGACCTAAAGACGAGAATCTGATCTGAATGTGGTCGTGTATACGGTATACGACACTCGCATATGTATACATACGATAATGTGACAATGGAATAAAGGCGAAAATGTATCGGGTATAAAAGCGAGAATGTGACACAGATCTAAAAACGATGGAGAATGTATTACTGGTATAAAGGCGATAATGTATCACTGGTGTACAGGCGAAAATGTATCACTGGTATATAGGCGAAAATGTATCACTGGTACAAAAACGATAATGTATCACTAGTATAAAGTCGATAGTGTATCACATGTGTAAAGGCGAAAATGTATCACTGGTATACAGGCGAAAATATATCACTGATATAAAGGCGAAAATATATCACTGGTATAAAGGCGATAATGTATCAATAGCATAAAACCAATGGGGAGGACGCACATGCGCTTTGAGAATATTGACTTACAGGTTCTATAATACAGCAGGAAGGCGGGACTGCACATTTGTCCGGGCTAAGGTTTTCCTCTGTACATTTGTAATACACATTGTCCTGCCAGTCTTTGTAACCCTCATCGCTGTTCGTCACACCACAGCATTTCATCTACAAACAAATACATTCATATAATACAATGTAGTTCTGTAAACTACAGAACTTATCCATGGGTACGGCGTAAAACACCAATCAAATAAATAGATAACTCCAGAATTGAAATGGACTGAATCAGTGGCAGCAAGATTAGTTCCAAAGCGAACGTTAACGACTATCGCCCATAAAGAGCAAAATACATTCAATACCACTTACGCGGCACCAGAAGAAGTAATTTGTTTTTGCAATATTCTCAGGATGTAAAAATGAATTACTCCTAACATATATATGCATTAAGTAATGCAAATTATAGCCATAGTTAATCATGTTGCAAAACTAAACCATGTCATCCCCAAGAATTATTGCCAGAATTAATACACCAGCATTTTTATTTTTAAAAATGCAGCTTGAATATCTTTTTATAAAAAAGATGCAAAAGTTACTTCCATTTTCCGCGAAATTTTGTTGGCGTGACAATACTTACCAGGTGAAGATTCAAGATCCAGCAAGAAACTTTACATTTTCTGAAGACTTTAAATTCACGCCACAAGTAAGCCTATACGACACCGACTGCATAATATTGCCAAAATTCCGTGTGTGCTTAACGCAATAAAAGAGGTGAACTTTTACGGTGAGCATGATATTTCTATACATTGAAAAACTTTTCTCTCTGAGGAGATTTTTGATTAATTTACGTTTTCATGGAAATATTTCGCTTGATAATTCGTCAAATTTCCAACCAAAAAAAAGTTCATTGTCTACTATAAGTCATATTTGTCGAATATATCTAAATATTACATCCAATTCAAAGTCGGATTTCAGATTTCCGGGACTTTAAATACCTCTCTCTGGATCATATCGATCCAATCGCGCATGCCCTGGTCGTCTTTGTACTTCCGGATGGCCTCCTTCAGACCCCAGTCCTCAGGAGCAAGGTTAAGGTCTCGGCGAATCCCAGGAAAGAAGTAGAAGATGAAAACCAGGGCACCAAAAATCAACTCAGCCACGAGAAAAAGGGAAAGAGAAATGTGCCACTGTGGGTAAAAACATGGAGAAACTTTTGCTCTGTTCACATACAGCCTCGTAACACACTTATGCTTGTTACGAAATTATGATCTATTAGCGTTACAAAAAAAACAGAGCATTTTCAATGCAAAACTTGTTACATCAACAATACTGCTGCACTCATAACTGAACAACATCATTATTATTTTAAAACTGCAAATAGTGATTTACTTCAAGATTAACACAATGGTAAAATTAATTTTATAAATAGGTCATAAATTAGTGATGAAGTATACAGAAAGTTGTCATTTCTTTTAGCAGGAATAATGACTTGGCCATGCATGTTGGCCTGTCGGAATAAATCAACATAAAATATATTATGCATACAAAGCGTGACACATTTCTCCCTCAGAAGACAGTGTCTCAAAATCCCCTTATCTGTTTATTACTTCCGTTACATTTGTGACAACTGTGAATTTTCATATCTCCATGACTTACTATTTTCAGAAGGAGAATATTTTCTCGCAAGGCGCCGACGAAACCAAAAAACGCCACGATAAAGATAATGGTTCCTGAGACACAAAGAATAATGGCCGGGTCGAGGAAGAAGTCGAGGGCATCCCGGACCATTTTGCGTTTCTCCGCAATCATCCAAGATCCAGCGATGGTTGCCGATGCTCCAGCAACCTGTGAAAGATCCAGTTATTCACATATTCAGTATGTAACTTCATATTTTGAAGGCAAAACAGTGTCAACTGTAGGCCTGCTTGGATCATGGAAGAAGTATGAACGCAACATTTCCTTATAACCTAAATTTGCAAGATGTCCCAAAATTATATTTGTACCTGTAGTAACTGGATTAACATTTCCAGTGTTACTATATCTCTAGGACACAGATTCAAACAGCCACGGATCTGATAACGGTATCTATGGCATACTACTATTAAGCCAAACTTGTTCACACGGGAACCATTGTTTTAATGAGCATAATTAGGCACCCTAATGCGTAACAGACACAGTCTCCAATACCGGGATTTGATGAACACATTTGTCGTATTGTTTTGGTCAAATAGTGATCGGGCAAAAGCAATATTCCTCAGTTTTGCGTGGCAACTTAAAGCTGTTTAGAATGTTTACATTGCGTCATATCGAAGAAATTACATGTTTTTCTTAGCGTGTACCGGTAACAGTCTTTCAAAACACAGTTGTTCTGTACGATGTAGTTGCTGTTAAGGCAATTAAATTTATTCATTCAGTCACACTGGGAGTTAAGCTTACAAGTTCGTCCATACGCCAGTATAGTAGCCATGGACAGTGCGTCGTCTAAATTCTAAACAGAGACGCAGAGATTTGACTGGGTAATTGGGACACGAGGTCAAAGCTGGGCCTATAATGTAACCTGGGAATCAGTTATTAAACATGCGTCAAATGCGGCGTAATTACTGCCAGCTTATTTCCGTGGTAATCAATACGGCACACAGTGTCAGCGCTCATTATTTCTCCGGGTACAATGTCAACTTTTAAGGGCTTGTCCACACCACAGTCAGACCTGCTCCGACCATTCCTCTTCCACCTCAGGATGGTATTTGCACGGTCTGACATGTAAAGGGTGTGCACATGATATATGGCGAGTTTCTGGCACCGTTTGGTTTCTGGTTTCTGGTCAGAGAATTGGCACTGAAGTGTCTGGAGAGCATGGGGATCTGACCACTGCTAACAATTCATTACATGGATTGGTTATTGTGGCATGTGTGAGTGGTCTGTAAGACCTGGTTTTATGGTATGAACACATATCCTATTGTCTTGCCCACGTATTTGTATGGTTGATCTGTACAGCTGTAAGGCTGTAATTGGGGGATTAACACCCACGACTAATTCATAACTACAGACGAATTGGGCTCTAATGAACCATCAGTGATTGTATGTCACTAATTACACGACAGCTCTATATTAGTCGCGCTTCTCAATTAACAGATTGTCCTATAACAGATTCCTATAGAATCAAACCGATTTTTTAAAAGTTATATGATCATTTACGTATGGAACTTTACGGAACATAACTGGCACTGTGATTCGTAAAGATTTATAATGTTTAAATGACACCATTGTTGACATAACTGAAGTACCCTGTATAAATATTTGTCAGCTTCCGTACAATTTGCACTAGTCACATAACCGTAAAAAGAAAGTAATTTTGTATGAATCACGCCAAAAGCATATAGGACAACAGCATCATATTTAACTTTACATAATGCCAGGGTTCATAACAATTCCGTGCAACTCTCCAGTCCCTGGAAAAGATGCTTTAGTATCCTAAGTTATAAGGGTCTCGGACCTGTTCTTTAGTTGTCTAACATATACAGACATTGACTACAAATTTAAAACTATTTTCTTCGAATGACTGTGGAAAAGACTTCAAAACGTAGATTTTGCAGTTGTCCTTAGCTGAACTTAGCCTGACATATTTAAGGACGAAATTCAATGAAAAACAAATCCGGACTTGAAAATATGTCTCGAAATAATGCAGGTCTAATTATCTTAAATAATTATCTTCTAGTTGCAACAACGAAAAGCCACTTACCCAGCATTTAAAGTTGAAGAAGAAGAGAATATATTTGATAACAGTTGTATAAAACCGTCTTTTCTTGCTCATATTTTTGTACCGGGTCTGGATAAAGGCTTTAGTGACTCTCTGTACCCCGGGGCTCGCCTTGGGGTCTGGCTGACAATTCTTGGGATCAGGAAGAGGTTCATTTTGGATAGGGGTACCGTCTTCGTCCATGAGATCTATGGAGTCGCATTCCGCCTTGGGAACTAGTAATCCCTGCTCCTCGTCCGTGGGTAGGTCCTCCGGCAGGCTGTCCCTGTCCTCCACTGTAACCTGATCCCCGCCATCAATCCTGTCAGAGCTGCTCTCCGTCCCGGTGTTCTCGATGACAGCCTCTGTGGAGATTCTCTCCGAGCAAGATTCAGAAAGGCAATCACCTTTACCATTTGGGGATGTCCCGTGGTCCAGGTTCGGAGGATCCATTGTGATATATGTCACTTCACCCGCGGTGTCACGACATTTACCCGGCTGCTCCTCGTCACCCGCACTCACCGAGCGCTCACAATCTTGAACCACACCGCTCTCCAGAACCTGGTATGTGTCCCCAGAACCTGACTCCGCGTCTAGCTGTGTGTCGTTTTCTTCAGAAATGTCCGAGAGGTGGGAGAGGCGCACATTGATCAAATCGTCCGGTAGTAAATTCAATACGACAACTCCGTCTCTTTCCCTGTCGTTTTCTTCAGTTGGGGAGTGAATATGTGCTGAGTGGTTTATTTCTGAGGAAGCAGATGTTTCCAAACCTTCAGGAAGGGTATCTTCAACACTAGGATTAGTTTTGATGTCTTGGGTGGCTAACACCACTTCGTGCGTTCTATTACATTTCTTAAGAACGAATGTATCGTGCGCTTGGTAGCTAGAGACAGGTGGGTTTATTATTAGCACTGAAGTATCCTTTACGCTCTCCTTCACTTCAGTTTTAGAAGCATTTGCCGAAGTTTTATGGCAATCCGTTTGCTGGGTTGTGTCCTCGTTATGTCTTTGGAATTTAGTATCTGGTATTTCAGCGTTGTTTCCAGATTTATCCACAACATCTGCTTCCACACTATAGCTCATTTTGTTTACATTTGCTTCACCATTATCAGGATGTGCCTTTGCAAGTGCTTTCTCAGTATTGCATGTTGTTTTTACCAACTCTGGTTTCTCTTTGGTCTCCTCATTAGTGCCTGTTACGCTCGCTAGCTCTGTTTCCTCATTGTTGGTATGATTTGTTACATTAGTATATCCCTTTTTGTTATCGCCGGCTTCTTCACTATTGCATGTTGCCTTTCCCAGCTCTATTTTCTCATGGCCTGTTTCTTCGTTACTGTACGTTACATGTAAGTTTCCCTGCTCTGATTTCTCATCTCCTGTTTCTTCTTCACTGTATGTTACATGTAAGTTTCCCTGTTCTGTTTTCTCATCGCCTGTTTCTTTGTTACTGTATGTTGACTTTTCCAGTTCTATTTTCTCATCGCCCATTTCTTCGTCACTGTATGTTACATGTAAGCTTCCCGGTTCTGTTTTCTCATCGTCTTTTTCCTCAGTATTAATGCTTGTTAACTTTGCCGGTTCCGATTTCTCAGCGCCTGTTTCTTGATTATTGCATGTTAACTTTTCTAGCTCTGTTTTCTCATCAACTGCTTCCTGATCATTGAATTTTAAGTTTCCCAATTCTGTTTTCTCACAATTGCATGTATTCTTAGTGCCAGTTTCTTGAGAAAATTCTGTTATCCTTGCTTGTTCTTCGTCCTTCTGAATTTGAGCTGTCTGACTTCTCGCAGCGTTCGCTTCTACAGAACTGATTGTTTCTCCATCGGCGTCAACTGAACATGCCGCCATTACTGATGTTCTTTTCACGGCTAATGCTTCCCCGCAGGATGACACCGGCTCCTTTTCCCAAGACCCATCTCCTACAACGTCTACATCGTCTTTAATGCTGCTTGCCATCTCTGTAGGTACTTTCTGTGACAAATGTTCACCAGATTCTAAGTTATTTTCTGGAGTACCGCTGGAAATTTCTGTTTTGGTGTCTTGGCAGTCTTCATTTTTCTCTTCTCTCGCATCGCCGCGCTGTTGTTCAACCACGTTCTCCGACGCCATGATCGTAGTTGATCAGCGTTACCTCTTCTTCCGTGTCTTAATTTCCAGTCCCTAAATCTGTGAAGTAGCAAAAAAATGCAGTGCTGTAATCTGTCTTAAGACATTGGTGCCTAGATTAAAAAGCACCATTCTGGGATTTGCATTGTTATGTTTCATCTTCTGGCTTATTCGCACACTGGCGTCACATTCGCCCAGCGTGTATGTACCGATCGTGGGGTAACTTTGGACAGGAATGGGGGAACAAATGAGTATCACGGCTTACCGTTATCACGTATTCTGTTTCAAGCAATTCTCTTAAAACCCTTCAGTGCTTTTCTTGGTCTTTGACATGATATGGGAAAAGTGTGCAAGGGCGAGGAAATGATTCTTAATATCATCTATAGCAGACTCGTTGCCGTGTGACATTTTCCCAACGTACAGAAACACATAGCATTATCAAAATGAGGAAAATTTACATAACAGTTGTATCAATGGTTGAATTTTTTTAACGACTGCTTCCAAGTCACTCCGTTATATATTTCACCATGCAAACTCGTGACGGATATTTTATCTCATTGGGTTTACAGTTATTAAGTTATTTTTATCTCGGATGGCGCAGTAATTTATGGTTATTTTTTCTCAGCCAATTCAGATTTTTTAGTTTTTATCTCACTCTGTCATCGATTATTTATTTATTTGTTCAGATAATTATTATTGTTGTTTTTAACTCTGCTTAAAAAAACTGTAACAGGTATACACGACAATGGCTTGTAATACGAAACATCTAATACTATGCACATAGGACATTAAACCACCTCGGCCACCGTGGCACATCTGACTTTCTGTTTTTTTTTTAATTATGAAAGTTGGTCATTTTACAACACTTTAGTATAATACTCTTGTATAACGGTTGACTTCTTGGAAAGGGAGCCCTTAATACTACATTATCCCTGGTCGAGCTAATAATTACTATTTACATTACAACAGAAAGCACCTTTTTAATCCGTATCATAAAACTGCTCACTGATCGATCAATCAATAACAGGTTTTATCGCTTCAAATATCGTAACTCATTGACAACACTTTTATCCAAATCTAATCGTGCATGATATCTACCAGTAGTAATGGAAATCAAAGTAAGTTTGACTCAAGTGAAAGAGAGCTATTTTATTGCTGCATATTAAAGGCATCAGGAAAATGGACCTGACCAAACAGCTCGAAACTGAGCAAACAAAAGCCTGTGTGAACATATGAACGGGCTTTTAATGTTTGCATACAGACAAACATTCCGGAGCCAGTGTTACTACACCATGTATGCGTGTGTGATGTGGTGTCAGGGGGTGAATAATTGTCATAATTAAAATAATGTTAGAGGAAAAGACAAAGAATGCAGGGTATAATATACCGGTACCACTGAGGAAACATATACATGGATGCAATTTTACAAAACTGCGTCAGATTTAACTTCTATGGATATTTCTATAAATAATTTAAAGCCCATGTCCCTTCGAAAAATCACGGCACTTTTCTCCAGAGGCCTGAATCCAAAATGACCGCCATCGCCGCCATCTTGAAAACTAATGTTTGAGTCACATAGCTGATAATCATGTACATATACACTTTTTCTGATGCTTCGACCACGATGAATTTCGTATATGACATTATTTTGACGCTACGACATTACTCTCCCCCAGAATCCAGAAGATGGCCGCCGCCGTAAACCATTTTGAATAATTTCAACAAGAGCTCCTAAAATTGTGTACTAATAGATTTTTTTTGGAGGAGAGGTGGGGAGGGGGGGGGGGGGGGAAGTAGACCACGAGGATTCCGATTCTGGCGCATGTTTGACGTCACATCATTTTGACATTACATTATTCCAAGATGTCCGTCATCTGTCAGGGAACAGCAAAATATCTAACATTTGCGACCCACTTAAAGCAAGCTGCCTCTGTAAGGATCTCCTCACTTCCACTGATGAATGCATAAAATTAATTCAGCCTAGTTTTACTTCAAAATAAACTCTTTTTAACAGCTGCAAGTTCAAATAAACCCATCTGAAACATATCAATAAATAAATGATTTTACCCTGACAATGGTACTTTCTTGGGTAAATTGTAGACATAATGACGCCAGAGTAGTGGCTTTTACTTCACGTTGCTGTGATACTGTAACTAATGAATGGAAATGATGCGGATAGATATGGCGGGTCCAAATCGAAACATTTCGCCTCAGTTGATTCTACAAGCCCCCGGTTTTTGTCGTACAAGCCAGTTAAAATTCTAAGTTCATGTGAACGCTTATTCTTGTATCCTTCAAGTTAAAATTGAGAAGAAATAGTAAAGACCTCCTACTTTCCCTACTATATCTTCGTTCTCCTTGCTCTCAGCTCGCAAATGTGTTGGGAGGGCAAACCAAGCAGGGCAACGGCTACCACCCTCCCGCCCCCAGTCCGAGCGACAAAAGAGGTGGCGCACTAGATACGCCACGTAGTTTACAAGGAGGCATTGTTGGTACGGTTTCGGATATCTACATCTGGAAGGAGATGGTTTGAACTGTCCCTCAGTTCCTTTCATTTTGCAGAAGGGCCTCTGTCATGGTGATACTATTTTTGCCGCCCGAGAAGGATATGTGGCAGAAAACTGTAGAACTTTGTCTAGTATTTCTGCCCACCTGAGTCAAACATGTATGAAGTGTGTCAAGCTATTCAGCCGTTTGTCAAAAGCGTGAAGATATGGATTTTGGGACACGGAGATGACAACGGTTTTGGGACATACAGATGAGAAAGATTTGGGGGCAGGCAGATGACAACACTTTTGGAGACATGCACATGACAAACTTTTTGACAAAGTTCAGTTTGGGACATGCAAAGTTTCCCTTGACACTGTTTAGATCATCGAGCTTATATACAGGACAGTTAATCAAAAAAAGACGGCAACATGACGGTGCGCGGATTTTCACCACAAACATGGTGACGGCCAATACGTGGTGGTAGCTCATGTATATATTTTGTTATGAAAGTTAATGATATACATATATCTTACGCGATTAGCAAATGTATAAAACTGGATTTATAATTATATAATAATATGCACTCAAAGCACAAGACAGCTTACCTTTAAGAGTCCAGAAATCTCCGCGCGGATTGCCAGTCCTTCTCCATCCAAACATTTCATTACTGCTAAACCAAAACCTGGAACCCATTCTCTGACTCGACCATTCTGCAAAGGTTTATAATGGAAAGAGATCCGGAATTCGGGAATATCACGTACGTGCCTGTTCTCCCCGAGGTCCGCGACTCGTGTCCTATCAGGACCCAATCAGATAATGTTTGAGCAAGGAATTAATTGACGAAAACAGGAAATACATGGTCAGACTTGGTGGAAACAAACCAGGGGTAATTCTCTGGAGATCTGCAAATTTCAGTGGCGGACAACTCGACTTATTTTTACAAATCTGGGTTTGTTTTACTGGATCCCCATAGGACACGTTTTCGGTGTGAATTTGGGTATAGATAAATACGGAAACGACACAAATGACCTAAACGTAGAGAATTATGCATACGAAAGAAGATTAAATGATATTTACCGTGTATTACACTTCCAAATGCAGATGAATAGATTTGGTTTGTGATTAAAACTTAATGTGTGTATGTGCATGTATATGTGTTTGGGGGTTTTTTACACCTCACTTAGTAATTTTTCAGTCATATGGCAACGAAGAGTCGTTAGGTGTTTCTGCGTATACTGTGTCTTCCTGTATGCCACCACTGAAGTATCATACGGAAGACACCTGACATGACTCTACCATCCAGTCACATTATACCGACACCGGGTCAGCCGGTCTTGTTCTTACCTCTCAGTGCTGAGCGGCAAGCAAGGCAGCAACGTACTGGTACCATATTTAAGGTCTTTGGTATGACACGATCCCAGGTCTTCCGACTTCAAGGTGAACGCTGTAACCATTAGGCCACCGAAGCGTTCCAAAAATATAATGTAAAAGTTTATTAATGCATGGTTTACAATTTTACAATGTTTGATTTTCATTTAAACTATGTCATGCACGTTTTTGACTATGTCTACATATACATGTAGATAGATAATAAACGTGATTTATAACTGGATCAATATTGTCCATATAAAATCTTCATACCAAACCGAATGAGTTATGCATGTATGTCTGATTCTATATATGTATCTATCAGAAATAAGTACAATACATGTGCATATCATGTACTGTTGTCTTCATTTTGCTAAATTAACACCCACAACAATGTCTTTTTTCTGTAAAGATTTTTACAAAGAGTATGTCCCAGCTATGCCTTCTTCCGACGGTGATTGTTGATAATTTGCGGGATCTCTTTAGCTTTTTGATTGAATGATTATGGCTTTGCCCCACTTCGGCAGTATTTCCACCATATTTGAAGCTAAATTGGAGATTGAATGTGGTCAGTTTTGAAGACCACATAATAATTCTTTTTGCGCAAAATTCAGTTTTGAGGAAACACCCCGCTTCAACCTGATTACCAAGAATGGATGTTTAACAGTAGATGGAGAATTGCATTTCCACTATGTCCTTATTCTAATGCCTTGATATCTTGATTCGTTGACATCTGCTGGAGACTGAACACAAACAGTGTGGACGAATAATATACATGTTTGGAATTTCATATTTTCTAACTTCCAATAATTTTTATTCTGTTATTTATATTCAACAAGAACTGTTTTGAAGGATGTCTTGAAAGTGTCGTTCTGAATATTTTTTATTTCTTCTTTCGTTTTAATTGCTGTTTACCTCATAATTCAACTAAGAGTTATTCACTCATAAGAAAACGGCCAGAATGCTTTGGTTGGAACAAAACTCAGGTGACAGGATTATACCACTGAATATTGACAAGTTATATTGGCAAACATTTTTCACGTGTCGTATATATGCGGTAGTGGTGGACAGTCCGTGGTAACCTGCGCGCTTCAGATGCCAAATTAGACGAGAGGGCACAGTATCTTGTTAATTGCCACAAGGGCAATTAACACATTGAGCTCATGTTAATCTAGAAAATCCCTGTCGCAAATACTCGTATATAATTCTACCACCAATATACCGAAACATGCCAAATTTGGAAATGATAAGATTTTCAAAATTTTTTCAAATACGGCCTTATCTGAAAATGGATACATTTTCTTCAATAGCTATGTACATACCCTTGAGCATAAAAAGACAGCCGATTCTACACAGATTTTTTTGCCTTAAATCTAACTTCAAAATGCGATTTAAACATGTATTTTTTTTTTCACCGTGGAGGCCAAAATTAATTGGAAAAAATCAACGTAATATTACCACAGATCTATTAAAAGTTGAACCTGTAGTGTTACAAAGTATACACATAACATTGGAGCTTTTATATATAACTTACGTCAGTCGCTGTTTTGAGTGGTAAGACAGCGTGTTAAATATACTCAACAAAAATATAAACACACGAAGCAAATGTGTATTGATTTCTTTCAGTATTAAATAACATCTTACCTCAACAATTAGGGTAAGTATTCATTATCAATTGTGCCTTCAATTTCCACCAGATTTTAACATTTTAGGCCAATAATCCAGGAGCTATCGCGGCGTAAAAAAAAAAAGAGTGGTCGGTAATCACAGTTCCCAGCACTCAGTACCGAGTGTGACCACCGTTACCATCACGAAGAGCGTGAACTGACACGTGATTACCGACCACTCTGTTTTCACGCTGCCATAGCTCATGGATTATTGCCCTCAAATGTGAAAACCTGGTGTAAATTGAACCCACAATTGATGAAGAATACTTACCCTAATTGTTGAGTTAACACGTTGTTTGATATTGCAGAGAAGACTATAAAATTGCTTTGTGCGTTTATATTTGTGCTATGTATAGTTTCATCCATGAAAGTAATAAATAAAGAATACGGTATTCACGATTCAACCGCAAAATGACGTAGTAAGATATGAACTAGAAGAGCGACTGCTACGTGTGGGAAGGAAGTGGAAACCCGCGCAATGTCTTTAGAGGGATATGTATATGACTGTGTCACGATGAATGTTGTGAATTTTGAAGATGGGCTGTAAGACTAACCCTGTATCAGTAATTGAATCATTCCTCCAGCATTAAACTGTTCTTGACAATTAATTTATTCAGAAATTCAACCCACTGCGCCATTGCTCAAGAATGTCATTTGTATGAATTCTTTATTAAAATAAACTGTGTATAAGCGTCAGTGGAAGGAAACACAATTTCTACTATTATACAGCCATTTATTTATTTTAAATATCAGAATACAGCTGAAAATTGGCTGAGGCCATTCCAGGGTTTGAGCCAGCGAATTAAGAGTCAGGGGCCACTTTCACAAAGCGGCGTACTACATTTTCTATCGTACATTTGTCGTACGATATTTTGTACGTCCCTATTAACGTACCATTGTCATATATGTGCTATATGGTACAAGTACGACATCTTTGTGAAGGTGGCTGCAGGAACCTAATTTTCAGCGCAACATGTCAACCGTCTAGACCATGCGACCAACAGGCCTCCCACAATACACATAGGAGTTAGCTGATCGATAGACTTAGAACACGCATTACCCCTCAAGACAAAACGTGCGCAACTTAGCTGTTATGGCAACTTATCATTTCAGTACCAGTTTCATGACAGTCATGTTTGCAATGTTAAGCATCCTCTGGAAAGTGGTCCCTGATAGTCAGAAACGACATTGCACCAGTTAGATAACGTTAATCACAGTAATCTCGCACGGACTGGCGAGAGTTCGGCTATTTCCTGTGGGTGTGCAAGATATCAAGTAGTTCTTTAAAACTTACTTTCGCTTGACCTACAACACTCCAGATTGAACAAAAACTGAGCCAAAACTATGAATAAACATATATAGAAATCTTTATTTACAAACCAGACGACCTTCTTTTCAGCTGTAATATGCTGAGTATTCAAACAGTTTTTCACGGTATATCTCACATGAACGTTCAGTATTAGGTGCACCATAAACACCAGGTTTAGGCTACAAACAGTATATCAGGGTATTTTTCGCACAAACATTCCCATCAGGTGCACGGTAAACACCAATTTTAGGTTACAAACAGTATATCAGGGTATTTTTCACACAAACGTTTCCATCAGGTGCATAATGAACACCTGTTTTTTGGGCTACAGACAGTATATCATGGTATTTTTTTAAACAAACATTCCCATCAGGTGCATCATAAACACCTACTTCAAGGGTACAACCATAAACACCTATGATGAGGATCCCAGTATTTCAGTGTATTTTTCAAAAGGACATTCCCTTCAATTTGCACACATTCCTTAAACACACACGAAATGAACCTACATGTATTTCAGTGTTTCCTTTAGGATTTAGAAATTGTCTTTATCCACCAAAAGTATTGGACACAAAATCTGCTTCATTAAGCAAGTGAGGCCCAACCTTGAAAATTCAGAGGTTTTTAAAACAAGGGGTGAAATGGAAAAGATTCAGGCAAGCTGGTTGGGAGACCAATTGCATGCTGAACTCATTCTAATTTAAAATGCTCATGTGAGAAGTCAAGCAACTCATTCTGGGGAACATCCCACATTATACTCTTGCATTACATACATAAAAAAATATTACACACATGGTTTCCTGCCTTACACTATTGAGATACATTTCTTATACAAAGTAAACACAGCAGCTGACAAAACGTCCATTGTCACATCCTATGGCATATGTATATCTGTGCATTGACGTCCTACAATGGTACATATGTAATACAATATTTTATTAATCATGAATGCACTGAATATAATTTGAAAGGTTACTCAATGGATATTGAAACCACCTTTGTCAAAACAACTACAGTGAGTGCGCCCCGTTAATTGTTAAGTACATGTATACAACATAACACACAGTATAACATAAAAACTGATAGCTCAAAAAACAGAATTAAATTCCAAGGTTGTGCACTTTAAAATGAGTTATACTGACCATGCTGAACAGATTTTTATGAATCAAATTTAAATGATCATAAACCTTCAGCTCCCATTTATCAACAACAGAATGTCAGTATTCCACAAAATTTGTTCCAAATCCACATCAAGACATTGAAAATTGCATGGTATTTATTAAGAGAAGTATTTTTTATCTGCACTTCATTTTTTTTCTGCACTCCAAATAATTTGGAGTTCTGTTTGAGAACTATTGTCTTGGTTCCACGAGATCTGTTTCACAGGCGAGAGTGCAATCAAACACCACAGCCAAACATTTTATCCTGGCAAGTTTTGTTGTGTTCTGGTACAGAAAACACCATGTTTGAGTATGCGAGTCAAACCTTAACAAAAAACATTTGCGATTTGAGTATTTTCTTTTTCTTTTGAAAAGAGAGAAAATTAGTAAAATAAATGGAGAAAACCTATACTGCTCCATACTGGAAAACCTAATCTGGAATTCCTTTAAAAGAAAAAAAAAAAAAAATAATAATGAAACATAAAAATGTGCCAAAAGTCTACCCCATCTACTTTTATTTTAACCATAGAGCTATCAGTTTGCATTCTGTAGCACTTCGGAATGTTAATCTGGCAAAAATCTGTTTCACTATACAAGTCTATATACATCCTTATGAGCTTTTCCCAGGAACTCTGCTTCTTATTAGTACATTATACACACATTACCAGAGCAAGAGTGTATAAAGATCTCAAATTTCTCACTTTCCACCAGTTGCAATAAAGGGAGACAAGTCAGGTATGGAATGCAGCTAATCAGGCTGTGTTTGTGGAAGCCCAGCACTTAGCACAAAAGTTCCATTGTCAACACAAAGGATTACAAATAGCATAGCAGCCATACGAGATATACCAAATTAAAAAATAAATACATTTTTGTGCATCACAGGCCTGTTATATGTTAATACAAACAGGCAGTATGTTCACTTTCATATCACTATATCAACTGATAAAGTGGGGCAAGACAAACAACAAAAGATTTGCTGACCAGAACAAACAAATATCAAAAAAAGCCAAATACAAGCCATATGGCAACTGTGTAAATATAATAGACAAAATATCAAATCAGTAAAACTGAGGAGTACAGTTAGGTGAGTATATTGGGCAATACACAATAGAAGAGCATAAATATGCTAACCACAATGCCAATAACATGCAGGAATTCTGGATGAAGATACGAGTGCTAAAGCAAACAGAAAATTGATTTCAGATGAGTCTAAAATTCACATTCAATTCATAAAGTGCATGAATTCCTTTTGCAACTGGGATAACTCTTTCCAGACATAATGATTTAATGATTCAACAATATCAGCTGAAGCCTATGCTAGGACAGTTATATTTTAAGAAGGATCAGACACACGGTAGTTTGAAGCATTAGCTTATAGAGGGTGTTAGCAGAAATCATAAATGCATGAAAACTACAAAATATTAAGGTACATCAAAGCTAACTGAAGAACAAAAACATAAAAACCACAGGTAAACATAAGCCAACACCAGAGAATGGAATACATCAATGTACATGTATTATGCTGGTTTAAACTTTCTATATCTAAATCTATACCCAGGTTACACTAACTGTACAATGGATAGGAAGGGTTGGTATTCATGGTTTATACATGCATAGACAGTTTGGCAGTAATATTGTGAAGAGGGTAGTGTGATAAGGGAGAAAAACAAGTCTCAATCACTCCATATTAAAACACACAATATTCAGCAGATTTCACCAGAAAAAAATACACCAAATTGTCTCTCCATGGAAAATGTACAAGTTGCGTTTTCTTCAATTTCAATTATTAAAAGTCTAAATAGGTATGGAAGTCACTGTATCCTATCTTTGGAAGGCATTAGGTGTCCATGTATATATATATATATATATACGTATATTGATTAAAATGTTTTGGAAAAATTTCTTGACATGGGGGAAACTAGTTTGGAAAAGGAAATCAGTTTGGTTCATTATGTTTTATACATATTTGGTGAGAATAATGCTGTTAATAACCCAAAGCTAGCTTACAACATTCTGACAATACATTACTAACATGTGCCATGTAGCAAGTTTTCTTATTAGTTGATTTTCATGAAACTCTTCCCCAGTATTTAAGGTAAAGTCACTTGTCACATCGAAAAAAAAAATGAGCTGGTATTTCACTCAACTGTGAAGAAAACTTACTAGTACAATGCTTGAAAAATATACAAAACTGTTTGTGAAAAACTTTGGTCTAATGCATGTATAATGTATGTCCGCATGTATAATGTATGTATAACCTAGATTGTCATGTTGTATTCAGCCCAAGGCAATAGCCTACATTTATATCAGAAAAGAATACTGACATCCAATATATTAGTGTGTTCACAGACATGGGTATATATTATTGACAAATTTCTCCAAGTTTACATACCCTCACAATAACATATACAATATCCCTGAATAAAATCATCATAAACCACAGAGAGAAAAGCTCCAAATACACGCAGCACATTCTTCCTACTCCTTGCCAAACAGTGGCCAATTCCCTGAAAACCATTTCTGATTTAAGTCCAAATTTGAAATACGATCTTAAAGCTTATTTTTGGGCTTTGGAAAGTGAAATTTTGTCCCCCTCATGAACGTTATCTCAACAGGTTTAAATATTAAAAACTAAGCACCACGAAGAGTTTTTAAATTCCGACACAAGTCAGAAACAGCTCTGTGGAATCCTGCCCAGGTCCCAGATGCATTGAGATCCCATTGTTTTGGATTGTTTTCTACTGTGTTCAACTAAAAAGTTGGTCACAAACAGTTTCTATATATGTATATACATATATATATATATATACATTATCCATAAAGACAATGATTTCACACAAAGAGAAAGGAGCAGAGCCATAATCCTGACATCTAAGGGTAATGATAAACATTATGGGCAGAATGAACAAGACACAACAGCCACTCTTCACAAGTGCACATCAAACAGCTGATTGTTGCAGGTTAGCTCATGGCCGCGTCCGACAGACAAAACAACTGGTTATTATTTCATATCCTTACACCTTGGGCAGTCACACATACATAAATATATATATATATATATATATATATATATATATATATATATACAGAACAATCGATCCCTCATCCAACATACCTATTGGAACTGTCAATCAGGAACATACAAATGGCCAATCATACGCAGTATTGCTGCAAATAGATTAACCAGATGTCCCACGCATCGGTTACAATGTTCAATCTTTCTGTGAATGGACCGGAATGGAATGGAAAGTAACACTGTCATGAGAAGGGGTGGTGGGACATCGGATGTGTTGGAGGGTTGGCATAAGATGTGGGGTCTGAATGGTCTATGTGCTTGGGGGACCATAGATACTCAGCAGCCAGTTTGTAGTCTAATACCCTGTATTTATTATGGCTGGAAGGTGGACATATGATGACTGTCTGAATGCCATTCCATGTAACAGCCATAACTGGGTTCAATATGTCTAAGTGTAGGGTGTTCCATGCCTGACAATACTGCTTCGGACAAACAGATGACTTGTTCAGTTTACTGCCTCAGCAGGAAGAATAAATGTCGGGTTTGGATAAAGATCAGTATATTATTGATATTATTATCAGATTATTGATCGCTGGTATGAATTTGGTTTGGAAACATCTGTACTGCATGTGACAAGGAAGATGGATGATGCCCAACCCTGTATGAAGCCTGCAACATGACCTTTGACATGACACCATTTGGCACAGGTAAAATAGCAAGCAAGCAAACATTTCCCAAACTGATAATAAATCACTGCAAAATACAACATGCTCCTGAACTCTTGATCAGATAAGCCACATATGACAATGAACAAGTTGCTTTTAACATACTGCATGCTCTGCTTTTCACAAATATTGTAAATTTAGTGTAGAATTATAATTGTAGACAAGATGATCAGGCTAAGTGTCATCAAAGTACCGTATTACATGTGTCCAATGTTATGTTTTAAAGGATAAAGGATTACTTTTACTTTCTGCTTGTGCTATTCTTTACAGTACAGGTCCAGAATGAACTCATGCACCCTAGATTCAGTAGAAAAGGCATGGAGATGACAGAATAAGTACACCAGTACCCAAAGCAGGAAAATGACAAAGAGCCATATTAGGAAGTAACAACATTCAGACGAGCACTTCACACACACACATATTCATGCATCAATATGATAAACAGTTGTCACAGTTGGACATATCACGTATATATCAGTTTATATGTAGATCCGTTGGTAGAATAAATATAGATGTACAATGTATAAGGCCGTGTTAACTGACGTAATACTTAGGACGAGAAAGAACTCCAGGGGTTGTTCTTAAACAACTCTGGCTTCAACCTAAACAGGCCACATACACCGTTGGAAAACTCCAGGAAACCTAACAGACTGAGGCTAGACATGGTATCTGACACTGTGGGGTGTCACTGTGTCATCTGTCTTGGCCTCATAGTGTGTCATGTTGTCTGACACTCTGAGGTCTGACATAGTGATATCTCATACACTATTTTACCAGTTACATGTAAGTTTTTACACCACAACGCCTACCATTAGGCCTGAGATTCGACAATTAAAAATCTGACCCTGTAAGGTCTGACAGTTTGGGATGGGCAGTATTAAGCCCAACACTGAGGTCTGACAATGGTAGGCCCAACACTGTGAGGTCTGACAATGGTAGGCCCAACACTGTGAGGTCTGACAATTTTCCGTCTGATACTGTGATGTCCGACAATGGTAGCCCCGACACTGTCAGGTCTGACAATATTACATGTAGACTTGACACTGTCAGGTCTGACAATGCTACAAGTATGTCTGATACTGTGAGGACTGACAATGTTACAAGTAGGCTTGACACTGTGAGGTCTGACAGGTTACATGTGGGCTTGACATTGTGAGGTCTGACAATGTTACATCTACGTATGACACCGTGAGGACTGACAATGTTACATGTAGGCTTGACACTGAGGTCTAACAATGGTAGGCCTCATGGTGTCAGGCCTAACAATCGTCAGACTTCACAGAATGAGGTCTGACAATTTTAGGCCTGACACAGTGAGGTCTGACAAAAGTAGGCCAGACTCTGCAGCGTCTGATAATTTTAGGCAACATGCAATGAGGTCACATAAAATTAGGTCCTAACACTGTGAGATCTGACAATGTTAGATCTCACTGTGCGAGGTTAGGCTGTGTAAGCGGTGAAACGAAAGAATCGCAGACGTGGTGAGGTGGTGATGATGGGTGGGCGGCTGAGGATGGGGAGGGTTACACGCGACGACTGTACTCCCACTGGGCCTTCTGATCCAGCACCTGACCCTCCAGAACACGAGCTAGGAATATTCCCACCAGCTGTAAATACACAGGATATAACATTCATCACTTGACAGTCACAGAGACAAGTCATATATAGTGAAACGTAAGTGATTTTCGGTGACCCTTATTGGAGCGCTTTGTTAGAAGAATGTGATCAGATTATACACAATTTGAAGCCTAAATTCTTTTAAGGTTGTCAACTAATAAAACTCCAGTGCGTCAGCGTTTGTAAATTCGTGCTTGTTTTTTTAATTGGTTTTTTGATGCAAATATTTTTTTTGCTTTATTTTCCATGTTTATTTATTAAAAATCCTTATCTTTTTCATTCAAATCTACAATAAAAAAAAATCCTACCAAGATAACCTAATTTTTTCTGATTAGTGGCTCTTCAGAGGTTAGTTATTCCCAACTAAGGACTTTTTAAGGATGGCCTACATGAAAACAGAAGCCATGTACACCACTGACCTGTGGCACTGCCACGCAGACTGCAATTATCCCCACTATGTGTAGATTCTGTTCTGCCCACTTGATCACAGCGTCCACGCACCCATCCGTGTAGATCTCTTTGTTGGCTGTACTTATCTGTAAATATACACCCTCAAAAAGTGTTCAACTGAAAACAACAATCAAGGTTTGTATCATGATTCACAATGACTCAGGAGCCTCTTACAAATGCAATTGCTGTGATTTCAACCCCAGCTTATGGTGGCTTCCTCTCTATTCGTATGTGAGAAAGTCTGCCAGAATCCTGTGGGTTCCCCCAGGTTCTGCTTGGTTTCCTCCCACATTTAATGCTAGCTGATGTCATACAAGTGAAATATTCTTGAGTATGTAAAACACCAATGAAATAATCAACTCAATCAAATATTCAAAAAATGCGTATGTATCATGAGCATTCATACTTTAGGTATAGAACCCCTTTATCTGCATACATAACATGTCTAGTTCTTTGTACAGGACAAAATACAAGCAAGCTAACAAAGGGAAGTAATCCTTGTCACATGACGAAAACGGTGAATAACCCATTTTTTGTTTTTACTGACAAGAAATACAACTCACTAATTTCTGCAGCATGTCAGCTCCACACAGCAAATTTGGCAAACCAATCTGAAAATGGGAGAGCAGAAGATATAGGTACTCAACTTCACAATTTTAGGACAGCGAATCCAGTAGTATTGTAGTATAATCAAGTCAGTTTCTACATGTGAAATGTAATACTGAATGGGGTGTTTATTCTAAAATAAAACCTCACTACAGCTGTAATTCATCCATTAAATATGATGAAATAAAACCTCTACAACCAAAATGATTTTGTCAGAGATTCCACTTCTTGTAGACAATGCAAACAACAACAAGGGATCATCTTCTTATATCACTGCTTGCCTTTTTTGTCAACCTATTTAAAACTTGACCTTCTAACATGCTGGAATCAGCTTCCAAATAAGTCAGTCCAAAGACATCCTATAATGCAGAGAGTTTAATAAAAGACTGTCATTATGCAATCAATCCACATCAAAGGAAAACTGCATAACATATGTAACACTTAGGGTTTTGCTTTATTTTTTAGCAAAATAATTCACATTATTAGTGACGGTTTTATTGTGTCAGTCTTGCTCTAATAGCAGACGCGTCAGCAGCAATTTGAAAGTGGTACAGCCATTGGTAAATTATCTCAGCACAAAAGGCAAGGTTGCAGGGTTCGCCTAGGGTTCAGAGGTCGCCTAGGGTTCAGGGGCTGCCTAGGTCACGGAAGCTTTGGGATGTTAGACAGCTGAAGTAGGTCTGAAATCCTGTTATGGGGTTTTTATTTTTCACATACATCCATTGCAGTTTTTAGACTTTGGAGATAAATATATTACTATACATGTGCTGCATGTTTGCATGTAAGCCAGCCCTGTTCGCAATGCATCATGGGTAAGTCACAACAGCCCCGATGGCATTCCCCCATACCATCAGGATATACATGCAATAAAAATCCATGGCCAATATGCAAAAAATTACTATTAACACATGTACCTTAAGTCATTACTCTTATTAGGCCAAATTCAACCGTTAAAGAAAAATATCGTGGTTTCCAGTTTATATTCAGGTCTAGACCTTACATGCCTGAAAGGAAGAGACAGGCTTTAGGATGCCACACAGAAAAGATTTGGACTGAGGATCTTTTGAAAAGAAAACAATACACAACACGGTTTATTCCTTCTACCTATTTAGACTAAAAAATCTTATCTTTATAGTCTCCTAACATTTTCTGTCACTTACATGCACTCTGTCCTCACTTGCGCTTAAAACTGAACTGAGCCTAGGCAAACCACATGGGACACTAGAGTGTGGTGATTGCAAACCATGTGTCCAGCAACATGAAATGAACATACTTAGCCAGGTGCAGTGATCGCTAAGGCCTAACTTGATCGAGACTCTAGGCTGGTTTTCAGTACTAGATGCAATGTATATGATATCTAGTAGTGTGGGGTTCAAACCCAGCTGAATACTTTTCATTTTTGTCATGCATTTTCTCCATGCTGCCTGTTTTTGTAAATACTGTTACAATTTGCACATATAGTTTGAATCTGTTGAATTTTCCAATCTCTATGTACTTTGGCAGTTGAAGAAGGCTAAAGATATGTGTGTTAGGATGTGTTGGTAAACAAATGTTTTCCAGACCTTCATTTTACTGATCATGGCAAATTAGTTCAGTGCATTACTTTCATAGTGTTTTCTTATTTGACGTTCAATAGGACCTTGGTGCTTTGACACCGGTATCGCTTTGAGTAACATAATGGTTTTAATTTTCTTCGCTTTTTGTTTTTACTGGGTTTTTTTTATGAAAAGATACCAGCTGTAGTGCTTTCAACGCCACTGCAGACCTTTGGCTCATAACCACATTTCCAAATTTTTTTTATAGCAATTCTCAACTACTTTCTAACATCCTGTGAAAACTGCTGAAATACATCTACTGGGATATTATAACCCTGTGTAGAAAAATAAGATAAAACACTTGACTGCAGTCTTGAATATGTCACTCTGATTAAATTCAAAGTAATATTCTTCCACAGCAAAATGTAAACAGATATTGATGCAATGAAATCAAAAACACTCCGACAAAATATTCTAATATGGGAAAGAAAATTCCAGATTTACAAACAATTCTGGGATGAATAATCCAACTTTATACCCGAATTGAAATTTTTATCCCAGAACATGGTAATCTGGGATCGTTCTACTCTCCACATTACTCCATCAAGGGTTCAAATAAACTTACATTAAAGCTGTCAGGGTTCCTACAACAGGAATAAGGGACGTCACATTTGATAGAGTTGAAGCCGTTCTCTGCTGTGGAGTCAGCACTCGTACAGTTAAAATACATGTTTTTGTTCCAGTCTTTATATCCTGCTTCACTGGCTCCACAACACTGAAACTGAAGATGAGAAGGGAATGAATGAATGACTATGCCTTAACGCCACATTGGCAATATTTCTGATATATCATGGCGAGGTCAGCAGTTTAAAATATACTGTAATTCTACAAACTTTTCGCATGTGTGAAAGGTATTTGTTCAAGCATATTCTGAGGGTATTACTCTGGGTCAACGGACAAAATAATACTATTTTTTGTGAGGCCCTGAAATTGGTCAACCCAACCAATAGTTTTGCTTCCAAAATTAAAGTAAAAGGGTGCAGACATGTTAATCGATGGTGCTGAAGATTAAATACACAACTTATCTCAAGAAAGCAAATCTATACTTTTGACACAGCTCAACTTCTCTTTATCCGCCTTGGAAGCTTTGGTGAATGGAAAATATGACTTACAAACACAAAAAAACAAAAAAGTCTTATAGCCATTAAATTTTGGAGATGAGTAAAGACGAGTTTTACATTTTTGTGCATTTGTTTCTTTGAGGCTTAACTTCATCCTCAACATAATCCTAAGCATTTCACCATCATATTGTGCTTGGTCCCAAAGCAGTAATTGATCAATGTATCGAAAGTCCATCTTAGATATGACTTGGGTCTCCAGCTGAATACAAGATATGAAGCAGCTACAAGTTTTACACACAAAACTGAAGCTGCTGATAGAGAATGAAGTGTGTGTGCACCAACCTCTTCCTGAAACCAGTCCACAATGCCCTGCAGCTCTGGGTCATCGTGGTATTTTGTTATAACAGTGTCCTTCAGTTCATCGGTTAAGGCTGTAATGATCTGATCTTTGAAGGCAAACGCCATGACTGAGCCAGCTACCAACACCAGAAATATCACCACCAAGGCGATGTAATACTGAAGTAGAAACAACCCAAATTCAGACAATACACACATTTACGCTATTAGTCATTTATTTATATGACTTAGATTTAGTGATTTTAAAGCACAGGCAAGATTAAAAAAAAACTTATGTCTTAATTTAACTTTGTCTCTAAATTTGTATTAGGTTTTCTCTGGAAAATTTAATCCCCCCTGGACAAAAAGGCTGTCCACTTGAAAGTTTTGTGGCACACAAAGGCACAGTAAATAAACTGAAATTTCACTCACTGCTACATGTAAGTTGCGCTCAATTTGGCTTTATCTGAGAGTTCTATTGACCTTTAATAAAAGGTGCTTTTATGTTTGTTTGTCGGGTGGGATGACACCATACATAGCACAAAATGTAACATTTTCCTCCAAAAATGCACTTTTGGGGTAAACTTTTACGTCATTATACTTTAAGTCACACATAGATACATGAATCTTGATTCACATATTAAACTTACAATTTTGAGCAGAATAACAGTTTCACGGAGGGCACCAATGCAGCCGCAGAAGCCTAGGAAAAAAATGATGATGCCGACAACAATGAAGATGATGGAGATGTCAAAGAGAAGGTCAGCCACCCCATTGATGTTCACTTCAGCATATTTTGTCTTTTCCACAAATGCCCACACTCCTAGCCCCACTGCCACCAGTCCTATGAGCTTTAACAAAACATAGAAAAGGACATACATGTAGAGAACTCAACATTCAATATGTGCATGTGACAAGTAAAAGAGCATACAGCTTGGGAATTCGCTCAAGAAAGCCATTCTGATTTTTGGTGTTCAAACTGCATGCTCAATGTTTCACACCTGTCTTTAGACAGTTTACACGACTTCATACATGTATTGCTCACTTTTTTAAAATACACAATGCCTGAATGTAATATTAAAAATTTTATTTCGTTTTAATTAAAAAAGACCTTTTAATTTACCAAATTCAACAACGTTTAGTGAGCCCCAACATGACTGCTTTAGCAGTTATATTGCGAATATTATGTTTAACCAATGGCCTTTCCCCACTAATACAGGTTATTGCTACCCAGAAAAAATCTTGAGTACAACTTTGGAGTCCAGATATGAACTGAATTCATGCACTTTTAGCCTATTGTCGAAGATATGGTTTTATAAATGTTTGGTCTACACAAGACAACAACACATCATGATACATGTATACACCTGCATCTAAGTTAAGTATAAGCAGTGCTTGTACATGTACAGTTCACTGTAACCCCATTGTGTGTTGTCACACACCACTGCCCCCGACCACTCGTCTCCACTCTGTTATTACTGATATGTGTACACGGTACATGACAGTAATACATATAGGTCGCTATCTGCTTGATGCACTATTCCACAAAGAACAGCCCTGTTCATATTTCTGATCAGGAACAGGATATGTGTAGTACATGAACCTCTACTGATAAAGAGTTAATGTGTTACTAGAAGAATAAAGAACATACACTGGAACAAAATATAAAAACTAACCAGCAGTTAAAGTACTTATTATTTTCTCTTTCACAGCAATTTAGGCACATTGCTAATGAAATATTTCATCATTCATTGTAAATGCTCTAAAGTGTCTACATGTAAAAAGATGCTAATTTTTTAAATGAACCATATCCAATGTAAAAAAAAAAAATCCACAAAATAAACAATAGGACAGTGTCAAAATAACTAGGGTGATTCTGATCTATTTTTTTTTCTGGCCATTGCCAATTTTGTGATTTTATACCACCGTGTAGTTCTTTGGCTGTGTAAAGTGAAACAGAAGTTTCCTGAAGCTAATTTTACTCAACAGTGATTGTAATGACACATTCATGCTGAGAACAGACACCGGATAGTTCCTAGTGGGCTTGGGTTTTAAGAAGCAGACGTGTACATGTCTGAGTGGAAGTGTGTTCGTCTACATGCAATATACTACATATACTACATGTATCTGTGCTCCTCAAAACAAGATATGTAGGGCAGCAACAAAAGGTAAAGCCACAAGCAATTACAGAAACCTTTATATCCTCCAGATATCACACGCAATGTGCCTATTCCTAACACTTTACATAAACTAGTTGTGCACGCACAGCGGCATCTATACAAATTTCTTTTGAAGCACTGGTACCGTTAGTGTGTCATGAATACAGGAACCCCCACACACGAACAGCACAAAAAAAGTGCTCATACTGTCACTTCCCGCTGCACTGTACATGTACATCTGGCCACTGCTATAGGCTGACAAAAACCTTCTGTACCTGATCTAACAGTTATCATATGAACCTTATCTTTGGCTTAATTAGTTTGTCCTGGTCTTGGAAAGGTTTATCAATCTACAGTGAATTCTTGTCATAGTGTCTCAAAACTAACATATATCTTTATTCCTTAATGAAAAAAAAAAGGTAAATGTAGTTTCAGTTGAAAGAGACCTGTATAAGAACAGTGTCTATAATTTCCACATGTATACATAAATAAAAGTGTAATCTAAATGAGTGCAAGTGCATATTATGTACCACTGAGCATGTAAATAATTTTCAAAAATGTAGAATGCAGAAGGACATTTAGTATATGGTTGGCCTGATGCACTGTATTGTATATTAAAAAAATATCTTCTTTAAATTTTTTACCATCTAAATACCCTGGCTCGAATACTTTTTCTACCACAGAGACACGCACGCACAAGCTGACTTAATATACATATATACTCACATATTTATTTTTTAGGGTGTCTTTAGACATTACAACAGAATAATTTAAAAAAAGCAGACAGTTGCAAATCATCATGTTTATTTATTTATTTACTTATTTATATGATTAAGACTTAATGCCATAAAAATGTTTAATCAAATTAAATAGAAGTTGCATCTGTGGCTTCACTTATACCTTTGGAGAACCTCGAAGTGCCCTCAGTGAATGACCAGTAACTAACAAAAAAGTGAGATCTTCATCTACAGAGTGATCTTAGTTTGTATGTTTTTCTTCCTTTCACTTATTTTACCAATAATACATTTAGGATCCGCTTTCATCTCACTAAATCTCTCAAGTTACTTTTCAGCTGTCTGTTACAATAGTAATTAAAAGCGTCACAACTGACCCAGCGCTAGTTATAGCCCATAATAATATATTTACTGTTCACAGTTAAACTTGAGCTTGAAAACCGTACGCCATGGACTAAGAATACTCTCAATATTCAACACTGGTCCACACTGAATCAAATCAAAACACTTAGATGTTCTTGTTGGAAATCAGGTTCCACCACAATTAAACCACGTACGGATACTTGAAAATTAATCAGATTTGATTTGTAAACAACGAAAATGTGAAACCTTGAGTCACCAAAAGATTGCTGAGCAGGTGAAAATATCAAGAGAAAACTATTACTACCAACGATCAGGAACCACGAGCGGATTACTTACTTACCCAAAATAATAAGTTATAGAAGAAAAGCGTGTATTTAACAACAGGACTGACGTAAGTCTGACCAGCGCTCAGGCACCCCATCTTCTCTGAATCATTGCTTCTCTCAGTTGTTGTTGTCGTCGATCGCAGCGCCAATCTGACACACCTTGTCACGTGGGTCGAATCTGACCAACCACCGTGTTGTAGTATTTGTTACAAGGGAGCTAATCTGACATAGTTGTAAAACAATAGAACACTTGTCGCTATGATGTTTATATATAGAATCTTATATTTCAAAAGGAATTCATGCACAAAAAGACAAACTTGAAGGCTATACTCCAACTGATCGAATAACACAAGAATCCTGGGTGATAATTCCTGATGATTTGAATTTGAAAGACCTAATTTCGTCTTTTACATACACAACACTGCAGTTAAATTGTTTCTTGGTTCTGACTTGTCCTCGCTTTAACCCTCTATTTACCCACGTAGCTCAGGAGCTACATAAACTCTAATAGCCCGCCAACAAAACTGTCGACTAAAACTTACCATTACTTCCCAATGTTGTGTAACAGCTACAAACTGTAGTTTCGAAATAGCAACACAGAGGGCAGCACTGTCAACTATTCATACTTCCCGCCGGAAGGCAACGTGTACCGATTGCGGGCGTCACGAGGCCGCGTGTTTTGATTGGGAAAGTTTGTCCGCGACCCAGGGGTAAAGGTATGTATACAAAAAAGTTATTGTTGCAATTAATCTGTTTGAGAAAGAGAATAACTGGGGCAATAAGTTGTTAACAAGAGTTGTTGCAACATAGCCTGAAGAAGCCCCACAAATTTATGTAGCTCTCGAGCAACATTGGTAAGTATAGACTCCATCTCTATGCTGTGTGTTTACTATGTGGTTTACGTGCTACTGTAAGACAAACAAACTAATATTTTTAAAACAATAAAAATATGTTTTCGTCTTACAACAATATTCTATTGCCTTAAAGTGTCAGTAAATTTGGAATGCATATCGCTGCAACTTATGTTTCCATTGATTTGTAGATGGCTGGGAAAAAACTAACAAATGTTCATGATGTCCTTGCTGCTGTTCTGGATTCAGACAGTGAGTTTGAGGAGTTGTCCGACGGTGATGATGACGATTGGTGTCCCGATGAAGATGGTGACGTTGACAGTGATTGTGATGATGGCGGTGTCCATGATATCCACACCTTGCTCAATCGGCCCAGCACTAGTAATGTGGATGACGATTCCAGCTCGTCAGATGGTGAACCACTGGCATCATACGTCAATCCCCAAACAGTGCATAAGACGAAAACGCCAGAAAGCTACAATTTCGAGACTCGTAGAGAGTTTGTGGCACCGCAGAATGTAGACTTTATACCTGTCTCAGTACTGCCCGAGCCTAATCCAGAACTGACACCCTATGAATTTTACAAAATATTCGTAACCGACGCTATTTTAGACGCCACCGTTCTAGAAACAAACAAGTATGCGATGAAAAAGGATGGCATCAACCTGCAGCTGACTACATCTGAACTGAAGAGGTTCGCTATGAGCCGATTGCAGATAAGATGAGCAGGAACAGATTTTATAAGATAGCGGCCTATCTTCATTTTGTGGACAATGAGGCCGTTACAGAAGACCAGAGGAAACAGGACCGCGTGTGGAAACTCCGACCGTGGCTGACATCACTCCGTGATAATTTCGGAACTGTTAGCTCTAGTGAAGAACACCAGTGTATTGACGAAATTATGGTAGCATTCAAAGGACGTTCTGCGCTAAAGCAGTACATGCAAAAAAAGCCGAAAAAGTGGGGGTTTAAGTTGTGGGCTCGTTGTAGTTCCTCTGAGTTCTGTCACGACTTTGCAGTCTATCAAGGGAAAGGCACGGGGATGGACGAACAGTATGCGCCTAATTGTGGTCTTGGTGGGAATGTCGTTTTGCAGCTTTGTGAATCATTGCTTCGTAATCACCAATACAAAATTTTCAGTGACAACTACTTCACAAACTTCGAAATGGTGGTCCAGATTACAAAACGCAACTATGGACAGTTCCTTGGAACAATTCAGACTAATCGTTGTCATAAAGCACCCCTCAAGACTGAGAAACAATTAGCACTTACTGGTAGAGGTTCAATGGATAGCGTTTATGAGAAGGACAGGAATCTGGTAGTTGTTAGGTGGAATGATAATAAATCAGTCACTCTGTTGAGCACATACATTGGTACTGAACCTATTGATACAGTGAAGCGATATGATAAGGCCCAGAAGAAGCATATTGAGGTGGAGAGACCAGCCGTAGTGAAAATGTATAATTCTAATATGGGAGGTGTAGATCTACTCGATATGATGTGTACGCTGTACAAAAGACAGCTCAAAAGCAAGCGTTGGTATCTCTACATCTTCTATCACACGCTCACAATCTGTATGGTAAATGCTTGGTTTTTGTGTCGGCGTGATTGCAAGCTCACTGGCACTAACGTCAAACTTGCACTGAAGAAATTTCAAGCAACAGCAGCTGATGCACTTATTAAGAAAGGCAAGCCGAATCGTGGGCGACCATCGGCTACATTCTTGACATCACCTCCAGCAAAGAAACAGAAGGTAACGCCAGCACCCGTTGCCGATGTGAGGTACGACCTTGTTGATCACTGGCCAGTACAACCAGGAAAGCGCAACCGTTGTAGATTCTGTCCTGCTGGATTTTCCTGGTGGCAGTGCTCCAAATGCAAAGTTCATCTGTGTATTTGCCCTGATCGCAACTGTTTTTTCGCTTACCACCATAAGTAAACTGTGCCGTTTTCAGCAAATTGCCATAAATCATACTACGGTGTTATTTTGTTGTCAGATCGTCATTGCTGGTTTAAGTTCCATTGTTCTTGTTATGTATTTGGTACCAATTGGACACAGAACACAAACATGCTTACCTACAAGCTGGATTGGAATTATTTCAACACTTCCATAAGAAATGACTGATTTCAAGCATTTCAAATAAAATTGATACAATCAGAACACGATATGGCTCGTTCTTTTCGATGTTTTAAATCTGCGTCGCTCTAAGATCAAAATATTTGGCGACAACTGCTGTCCCCAAGCATGACACATATTCAAACCGTCGCTAACCTTCAATGACCAATGTTGCTCATGAGCAACATTCCTGTTACAAGGTCACCAAGGTCAAAGGTGGCACCAAAAATCATTTCTACTCCTCAGTAAGAAATCCTATATACAAGGAAACAATTTTCAGGCTCGGTATACCTGTAGCGGTAAATAGAGGGTTAAAGCCTGATACACATTCATTCAAAAGACGTTAAAACCAAATATAACAGTTTATTAACTACAGCACACACATACGTGCGCACACACAAAAGGAAATTGTGTGAGGCCAGCAAGTTCAGAGCTTTGTAAACTGTATTTTGTTGGCTATCAGAATTCTGAGAATGCCTTAATTTAATCCAGGTACATGCAACAAACAGCATGGGCATTGATAGAGCTACGCCACAGTAAAACAGTAATAAATTAATAGTCTGAGTTAGTCTTGATAATCTGTATCATTAAAATAAAACTCTTATAAACCAGCTATAAAACAGAATACCGGGAGGACAGGCTGTGTAAACAGTATTACAGGCATGCATATATACGTATACCTACATACACACGTTTATTTGCCTATGCGTATAGTCCGGTCAACCGGTACGGACTAAATAAATAAAGTGCCGTTTTCACTTCGATCCATGCTGTCAATATTAAGATATCGATGAAAAAAAAAAAGATGACATTAAGAAATTTTACACTTTATGTTACCGGTATAAATGGTCTGGGCTTATGGCTTCATGTATGACAGTTTAATAAAATACCGGGTAGACCACAATCCTTTTCTCAGTATGTTTTCTTTTCTCAATAAAACGGTACATTTACAATAAAGTTCAGCAAACACTATTTTCCAGCTATGAGGATAATTGTCACTGACATGTATGGTAATTATTACAGGAATTAATGAACATGATGTAACGGTGTTTATTTGTAAAGAATGATTGGTACAATGTAAATGTATATAGGCCTACATAGATTGAAGGCATTGCCAAGGCCTATGAAATGCCTATAGCTGGACCAATATGCTCTTTCAAGCAGAGTCCAAAGCCAAAACTTTGCATGTTTTAATCCGTGTAGGCTATATGCCACTGTGTACAAAGCCATACGGATGGTTACAAAACGCGTCGATCTGAAGTTTGTTGACAATTACACTCACACAACTATGATCATTAATTGGACAATGTTGATGTAACACATACAGCGACTACAGATGTGTACCATAGATACATAACAGTACCGGTAGGGACCTGCTAAAGCTCTCCTACTGAAACCAACATACTGGTATATTAGAGCTATATTGCAGTAGGCCTTTTTATTTATTTATTTACTTATTTATGAATAGAGCTAGGTCACGCGCCTTACAATTACATCAAAAAATTTATGAGGTTGAGGAGATTTTAAGTGGACTAACAACCATTGTGGTACTAAAAATGGCGAAAAATTGTTTGTGCATTTTACAGCCTTTAGAAGAAAGTATACTTTTATCGATGTAAAATATTTCTTTTATATTCGTCACATAAAGGCTGGCAGGCTTTACGAGAAGTATTTGAGAGTTATCTCCCATCTTATGTAAAACCTCTGCCGTCACAGAAACTTAATAATTTACTTCACTAACAAGGATATAACAGTAAACTTTTTCCTGCATAGTTAATTTAATTTTCAAAATATTCCAAATTTCGTCTCTGTAGGAAGTATTTTGAAACACACACACTCTACTGTAGAGCAGAGGTTATGTTAACTGCAAGGTCTTCATAGTTGACAGTGACCTTGTTTGGGGAAAATGGCTGCTCTCACCTTGTTGCGATCTTGCCGAGGTAAACAAACGTGTTATTTGCATTACAAGTGACTTTTACAACAGTTTCACATGTTATATTTTATCTTCAATCAATGGACTGCAAAGTGTTGCGTTTTCAAGCAAGATTGCAGGCATTATTATCTGTATTCACAGGTTGAGTTCGGCACGTCACACCACTGTCGCGGAAGTTGTTGTTGTACTATCATGTAAACCAGTATGTCTCATTTTGTTGACCTCGTCTGCTACGGCTGCGCTGTTTCGAAACAAGTATTCCATGCACAACATCATTCACTTTGTGTTTGTAAAGTTCACCATGACTTTATCAGATAAATCATTAGAGCCACAGGAATCACGGCTTAATGGTGTAAAAATGGTTGAAGCCACGGCTCTTGTTGTTTTTGATTACAGGATCGTTGATAAAAAAGCTGTACATACTGTAATCATCATTTGGATACATAATTTGTAAAAAGGAAATTTAATATCAGCTTTAAAGTCTAGAAATTATCTTCAAGTGGTGAATGCAAATTTTGGACAACACTAGCAGTGTATCTACAGTGTAAGCCTGTGTTGTCAGGTTGAGTGAAAGATGATAATGCTGAGCTTAAGTTAAGGCTAACATTTGACCTTTGAGATGAAATGAGTCAAAGTATGCAAATCCTTATATTGAACAATTGCTAAAGTTATTATTATTTCCTTTATGATATTATTTCTACCTTTTAAATACAGTGTGGCTAAGTTTCAAAATTGATGATATAAATCATCGATCTCTGACAGGGTTAATGATGTTATTTAATCTTATTATCATAAAGATGCCCTCGCTGACTGAGCCATATGTATAATAATTTTTGTTTAACCTTAATTAATGAGGTTGCATGCTAAAATATAGCTTACCCAGGCTCAGCTGCTGGTTTGGGTCACAAAGTGGAATAATAATCAGTGGTGAGGTACATGAGCCCACATGGCACCCAGGACAGAGAATGATTTAAACAATAACCTGTTGATGACCCTCATTGGGAAGTCGTGCATTGTTCTTCATTTAAGTTTGTATGGGGTAAGACAGCAGTCTGATTTAAAGTAAGTAATTAAAAAAAATGCATCACAATATTTGTCAGGTAACTGATAAAGTTACATGGTACATCAACCAAAATAAGAAATAAACGTCTGGCTACATCCTTGCCTTAATTGTCCCTCAGCATAAAGATACAGGACAAGTAGTGGAGTGCCTGATGTCATTGTATGGTGACAAGTGGGTGGCTTCATGATATCATGTGAGTATGTCACGCTGTGTCCAAAATAATGTGGAAAGCAAACAAAACTTTGTGCTTGATTGTTTTCAGAAACAGTTCCATGCATGGTACACTGTGAAAATTTGCATTATAATGGGGGAACATAATGTTGAAATCTCATTTAAATTTGTTTCTTCTTACAGGCAAGGGCTGCCTTTTGTTATTGAAGCCCAACACATTATCTACATTAGGAATGTCAGATGTCAGCAGAAAGTCGCTGGCCTTTAGTTCCCCGGTCCTCGCCATGTTCAAGGCTCATCGAGGACCCTACACACCAGGTACTGTACTCATTTACACCTTCTTTGAAGATTGTCTTTTAGGCTGTTTCATTACACAAGACACATTAGACCAGCTGCAAAGTTAGCAGGTGAATTTGATGTTAAATTGGCAATATTGGCTCTGCTTTGAATAAAAATGATCAAGGATCAGTACCTGTTCATTCTTTATTCACTCCATGTCCACAACTACTGTTTTCCTTTTACAGCTGAGAAACAAGGCTCAGGTCATGTGATGACAGCGGCCACTCACTGGTCAGTAGAGAGAGCTGTGACAGTAAGCTTGTTGGCCATACTTCCAGCAGCTCTCTTTGTGCAAGGCCCAATCATGGATTATGCGCTGGCCACCTCTGTGGTTCTGCATGGTTATTGGTAAGGCTATTTTTTTTCATTCACATATTAGAAGTCATGTTGGTCATGGAATTTCATACAGCTAGAAGATTTCAGGTGCACAATATATGGGTTGCTTTTATTAGGTTTTCAATTACATTTGGGGTGCTATATGTTCTTCTGACACATGACAGGCTTTGGACAGGTAGAGTTGCAAGTTCAAGTCTGGTTCACAGCAATTTTGCTGGAGCTGTATGTTATAGTGTTTGTCAAGTAGGTAGCAGTTTCCACATGGTGTCCAGAACGTGTAAACCAAATCCCTGAGATAAGAATGTGATGTTTGTAAAAATAACAAACTAGAAATTAAACTGAGGGCTTTTGGTGTAGAACAGCTTAATGTTTTAGTCCTGTGCTATGTTTACATTGCTCATGACAATATGTCTTTTGTTACAGGGGCCTGCATGGAGTCGCCACAGACTACGTTACAAAATTTGTTCCCAGAATAAACATTCTCACCAACATTGTTACAGTTCTTGCCCTGGGTGGACTCTACTACTTTAACTATGCCGATGTGGGTGTTTGTAAAGCCATTGAGATGGTCTGGTCCCTGTGAAATGTGACGTCATATGGGACTGTTTCTATGTTCATGTTATAGAGAGAAGAAATATTGGCCAGGCAAGGATTCTTAAGACGGAAAATGTCTGGGTGTTCCAGGTGATCTGATGGTTTACTGTTAAAACAGTATGTGTTGGAAGAAAGCCTGTGGCAGGCTCATATGCATGCTACATGTAGCTTTACAGTATAACTTACATGATGTATCTAGGGATTTTTTTAGCTGAATTAAGTGAATATCAAATTGTATAAGGCAATTTTGAAGTTCTCAGACTTTTCAGCAGTATTGGAAAACAGAAATTTAAATTGTATCTCTGTAAAGCTAACATTTCAAGAATGAAGAATTGTATATTAGTAATTAGCAGTTTCTGGATAACCATTTCTTTACATGTTCTTGTTATCCACTTGAATGTAACAGCTGTGCTTATTCCCACATTATGGTTCATTGCTGTTCGAATTCTGGAAGAGTTGGGTTAATAAATCTTTCATGTACACTGAACGCATATGGTTTGGGAACCATAAATAAGCTCATTGAAGAGACTAATATATTTCAACAGTATGAAAGATCTATTAAAGTCTGTCTAAATCGTCATATGTGGTTGTGTGATATATTTGTGATGGCTATGAAATGTATGTCCTTTACATTAAAAGGAGAGACAACAAGTAATTTAACCTTAGTTATTTCGGAAGAGGGGAAACGGATACAGAAATTTTGTTCATACAAGCTTGTTAACTCTAAATCAACTTCCTATCTAGATGTTTTACAAAGCCGTGGCAGACGCCAAAAAAACCCGAGAAACCAGAAACCTGATGTCACATCATACAAACCCAAGGCTTATATGGACAAAAGGCAAGTCAGCGTATGGGTGATGGCAGCAGTAACAGATGCATTCTCCGCTTATAGAAAGAACTCGTGCCTTATTGGTTCAAATTAATTTTTTCAATGTGCATTATTTTGAGCTACTTTGTCGGTAATGCAACATGACAGAAATAAAAAGGTTTACTTTATAAACTTCCACTGGGATACTTTATCGTTACATATATACATTTGGTGTAGTGTCTTTCCAAACAAATCGTGGTTAAGTTGGAAAACTAAGGGGCAATAATTCCCCTGAAGAGAGCCGTTATGGTTATCTCCCATCCATTGCCGTGAAACATGCCAGCAGAGGATTCCATCAAAATTTACTAAATGAGTCGGAATTTCACAAATGTAAGCTTTTTAACAGTTTCATTAAAGTGACGTGGGTAGCTCTTGTCTAGATGTATATAGTTTTATGCTGTATTGCAGTGTACCTTTCTTGAAGGATCGGGAATGAAGGTTTCTGGAAAGTGGGACTGAATTTCATCAGAACACTGCATCATACTGTTGACTCACATGGAGCACAGTCATTACCAGATATAATCATCATGCCATGATCATGTACAGGGGGCAAAAAATCAAAACGTTAAATTTTGTCCACAATTTTTCCACAAGGTAACATTTTAAAAACTTGTGACGTTGTTTTGAAGCTTTAGCTAATTTTGATTGGTAAATTAGCGATATGCATCTGTATCAAGTGAGTTTTCTCTTCACATAAACTCTATCACAGACGCATTTATCTGAAATAAACCATACAGACGGATGCAAATACTACCTTTAGCAGGGAATTTGTGGGTCCCGTCCGTCTATTTTTTTCGTGTCTTTACAGCTGTTAAAAGCAATCAACGTCTAACTTTCGTTTGGAGAATTATTGGGAATAGAACAACATGATATCATTTGAATCTTTATATTAAATTTTAAGAGAGACGTATTCAATTTTGCTTCAAGTGCCTAAGTCTAATTAATATTTTTTATCACGATAACACTCATCCAGTCTTTGTAGGCCTATCAGTAAATAAATAAATAAATAAATTTTAAAAAATAAAACAAAAAATAAAATAAAACACTCACACAAAGCACTTTTCTGTAGATGTCGTTATATTTAAAATGAGGATGAATGACAGTTTCATAGTGGCTATAAATAAATATACATGGGTTTGAAATGATGCAAATGCTGTGTTTATATCACAAATTGTGGAAATGATTAAAGTCAATACAGTCAGACATGTACTCGTCCCATAAAACATTTGCCAATCTTCTTCAAGGAGGCAGTGAGCTTCCCCTTGACACCAGCGTGGTATCTCTTGGCTTGTTTTGTCGGGACATCCGCATAACGGGCAATGTCTTTGTCATTCACACAAACCGGAAGCTCTGCTGTGGCATTCTGAGACATATTGAGGGCTGCAAGCTGAGATTGGCCAATGTGTAAAACCCCTTTTCTGGTCATTGTTTCTTGTCGATGTGCTACACCTCGTAGGATGGCCTCAAATGCTCGCTTCTTCATCTGTCGTTCTTCCCTATCGAGGAAGTAGAGTTGTTTCTCCGGTTTTGCACCAAACTGCACCTTTCTTGAAGGATCGGTGATGAATATTCCTGAAAAACAGGACTGAATTTCAACCGGACACCGCATCCTACGGTAGATGGGCTCACACGGAGCTTCACTATTGTCAGATATAATCCTCATGTTCTGCAAGAGAAAAAGTTAAAACTTATAGGCCTACAGCTCATATTCGACAAGTGTAACATTAGGAAATAGTTGTTTAACTGACAATGATTGCATAAGAAACTGTCACACCATTTATATTTTATACGCGAAAGTAAACTACTCATAAAATACTCAGTCCATTTTAAACTTGTCGTCTTTCTTCTCCCCGTGTATTTAGGCATTTGTGAAACTTGTCACGAACTAATTGCATTGCGTAGTCAATAAACAGTTTGAGGAAAAGAGTACTATATCTACGTATAGTATTATAATTTGAAATGCATACACGTCCATAAACTCACTTGTTGACTGTCTTTTGAGAACAAATTGCAGAAAATTGGTTGTCGCCTGAATGATATTCAACTATGTAGAATTTCTTCTCCTGAAAGGTGATTATGACATGTCGAAACAATAGGCTGACGTCATTCGTGACGTGTTATCACTCGGCGTCATAAATACAATGAAAAAAACCCAACGCACGCGGAAATCCCCGAAGAGTTCCGAGTGACGTTGACGTTGCGATTCTGTTGAATCCATGCGTGGAAACATACATTCGTATATATACCAGCCGTCAACCAATAAAGACGTTCCAGGTCAATAATCGCAAGGCCAATTCCCAAAACGACGTATAACACAAACCACCGAAGAACTAAGAAAGTATATAAAGTACGAAAACAGGCTGGAATCATGCAAAGAGAAGCAGTCAACGGTTTTTAATTATGTTGGGACGACGCCAGGTATATATGTTCTAAGCAATTGAGTGAAATCAGTATTTAAATCGTGTACCATGCTGAAATATCAATTGTCGACCACAAAATATGTATCTCAGATTAGCTGTGGAAAGGTGACCACAAAGCGTTGAAAGCTATAGAAAGACTATATGTTTAATGATATAATTTAGAGGAAGTGTTCAAATGTTTGGATGTAGGCCTATACGGTATAGATATTAATGACCAAATATGACAATTTGTAATGTTAAAACACTGTAATTATATCATTGAATGATCTCAAATGACGACCTTTATGCATGTAGTGTATTGTTACCAATTACACATAAGCTAGAGCGTAAGGACGAAAGTTCAATGTTAATTTATTTTGTTGGGGAATGTTTGTTTGATATGTCGGTGGCGCGTTTTTCCGGTGGAGGGAAGCGGGAAGAGGTCCTTGGAAAACATCACCGAGGAATCTGAAGGCATGGATAAACACCACGAAAGTCCAGAAGGCATGGATAAAAGCCACGAAGGTCCAGAAGGCATGGATAAACGCCACGAAGGTCCAGAAGGCATGGATAAACGCCACGAAGGTCCAGAAGGCATGGATAAATGCCACCAAGGTCCAGAAGGCATGGACAAACGCCACGAAGGTCCCAGGATACAATTCTCCTGCTGGAGAAATAATATAGACTAGTTAGTGATTCTTTTGATTACATGTTCTTGTTGTCCTCTGGAATGTAAGAGCTTTGTTAAAGAATACATATGGCATATTTATCATACGAAAATTCCCATCTTTTAAGAGACTATTTCAATCGTGAGAAGTTTTCACTTTATTATTGTCGGGTACTGGAGTTCAGGGCTCATAATCCATCCCTTTGGAAATAATCATCCCTTTGGAAATAAGGGAGGTGGTTATCTCCCTTGTACTATCATTATCAGCTTCCGATCACGAAGTATCCACCATCAAGAAATGTATCGAGGATGCTTAACCTTGTGGTAAATTTGTACAATCTCTCCCAAATCATGTGGCCATTATAGTTGGTTTATAACGCACGATTGAAATTCAAGAGATACGGCTCTGTCTATGGCACCCTGTTCTGATTGGCTGGATTATTTTGGAATGTCGCTAGTATAAGACGAAGGCCATGGCCGTTTGATTCCAGCGATTTTAAAAGTGGAGAAAACAAAAAAATTACACAAGGTTCAAATAAAAGAGTGCGAGGAGTTATTCATAGATGTGGTCTTTTTTTTTTACGAGAAAAATACACTTGAAAAAATTGTTTATATGGCGATTTGTGACCACCACTTTGCATACCGGTATATAGTCAGTGTGTAATAATGTTATAAATTGGGATGTAACACATGTTTAATAAATATATTTGCACTAGAATTTGGTCTTTTCAGCTGACAAATGTGTTCAACATGGATTTTGTTTATATATATATTTTTACTACATTCATAAATATTATCACAATTCAGATTAAATGCATATGTTTGGATATAATCAACAAATTTACATTCAAATAAATTGATAAGACAAGCATCATCCTTATTGGAACGTTATTATGCAATGGCGATAAATACCAAAGGGTGTTTGCAGATACCCACCATACAAATATTATCAAATATCCTTTTCTTCTGAATAAAAAAAAGAAGAAAAAAAGATATATTTGCAAACAAGTTTTGGTGTTCTTTCATCTGATATTGGAATCATTTTTACGTTTTCTTCTCCTTTAAATTTCTCCCCTTTTTCGTGTATATCATGTAGATTCATAGATTACTATGTATGGCATCGATAGTGAAACAAGCTTCAGCTCCGCGTGTAACACCAACTGCCTCGGCTCATTGTCCTGGTCCCGGTTTTCAAAACTGTCAAAAGGCTTAATACCAGATTTAGCTTTAAGCCAAGTCTTCAAGTTTTGTAAGTAGCCCTAAAAACCCGGTATAGCATTATATTAAACGTGAAATAAATTTCCTACTGTTATACTTATATACTCTTATAGCTTAATGCCCGAATTAGCTTATAGACACTGATGTGGACCACCTACACGCTGTCTTATAAACACTCTGGTGCGAACCGCCTGCACGCTGTCTTATAGACATCCTGATGCCGGCCGCCTGCACACTGTCTTCTATACACTCTGATGCGGACCGCCTGTACGCTGTCTTATAGACACCCTGATGCCGGCCGCCTGCACGCTGTCTTTTAGACACCCTGATGCCGGGCGCCTGCACACTGTCTTCTATACACTCTGATGGGGATTGCCTGCATACTGTCTTCTATACACTCTGATGCGGACCACCTGCACGCTGTCTTATAAACACTCTGATGCAAACCGCCTGCACGCTGTCTTATAGACACTCTGATGCCGGCCGCCTGCACGCTGTCTTCTATACACTGTGATGTGGACCACCTGTATGCTGTCTTAAAGACACCCTGATGCCGGCCGCCTGCACGCTGTCTTTTAGACACCCTGATGCCGGCCGCCTGCATGCTGTCTTCTATACATTCTGATGCAGACCGCCTGCATGCTGTCTTATAGAAACTCTGATGCGGACAGCCTGCACACTGTCTTATAGACACCCTGATGCGCACCGCCTTCACGCTGTCTTATAGAAACACTGATGCGGACCACCTACATGCTGTCTTATAAACACCTTGATGCGGACCGCCTGTTCGCTGTCTTTTAGACACTCTGATGCGAACCGCCTGCACGCTGTCTTATATACACCCTGATGCGGACCACCTGCCCCCTGTCTTCTATACACTCTGATGCGGACCAGCTGCACCCTGTCTTATAGACACCTTGATGCGGACCGCCCGCACGCTGTCTTCTATACACTCTGATGCGCACCGCCTGCACGCTGTCTTCTATACACTCTGATGCAGACCGCCTGCACGCTGTCTTATAGACACCCTGATGCGGACCGCCTGTACCCTGTCTTCTATACACTCTGATGCGCACCGCCTGCACGCTGTCTTCTATACACTCTGATGCGGACTGCCTGCACGCTGTCTTATAGACACCTTGTTGTGGACCGCCTGCAGGTTGTCTTATAGACACCCTGATGCCGGCCGCCTGCATGCTGTCTTCGATACACTCTGATACTGACCGCCTGCACGCTGTCTTATAGAAACTCTGATGCGGACCGCCTGCACACTGTCTTATAGACACTCTGATGCGGACCGCCTGCACGCTGTCTTATAGACACCTTGATGCGGACCGCCTGCACGTTGTCTTATAGACACTCTGATGCGGACCAGCTGCACGCTGTCTTATAGACACCTTGATGCGGACCGCCTGCACGCTGTCTTCTATACACTCTGATGTGGACCGCCTGCACGCTATCTTCTATACACTCTGATGCAGACCGCCTGCACGCTGTCTTATAGACACCCTGATGCAGACCGCCTGTACCCTGTCTTCTATACACTCTGATGCCGACCGCCTGCACCCTGTCTTATAGACACCTTGATGCGGACTGCCTGGAGGCTGTCTTATAGACACCTTGATGCCGGCAGCCTGCACGCTGTTTTCTTTACACTCTGATACTGACCGCCTGCACGCTGTCTTATAGACACTCTGATGCGGACCGTGTGCACGCTGTCTTTTAGACACCTTGATGCAGACCGCCTGCACGCTGTCCTGTATACACTCTGATGCGGAGCGCCTGCACGCTGTCTTATAGATACCTTGATGCGGTCCGCCTGTACGCTGTCTTGTATACACTTTGATGCGGACCGCCTGCACGCAGTCTTATAGACACCTTGATGCGGACCGCCTGCACGCTGTCTTATAGACGCCCTGATGCGAACATTTCCACCATAAACTGGGATCATGAATAAATAATGTTGATAAATTGGTTGATTACGTGTGTGAATCAGTCAGGCACCGTTGATTCAGTTTGATCATGGACGACATTTTGAATGAATGAATGAATGATTGAATGAATGAATGATGATGGCTTAACACCGCATCGACAATCTTCCAACCATGTCGTGTCTTTTCTTTTAAATCGTAGTTAAGTTGGAAACTAAGGGGTTATACTTCACCTGACGAGAGCCGTTATGGTTATCTCCCTTCCATTGCTGTGAAACATCCAAGCAGTGGTTTCGATCACAATTTACTAAATGAAGTCGGAATTTCACAAATTTTTCACAGCTTTTTAACAGTTTCATTAAAGTGACGTGTGTAGCTCTTGTCTAGATGTATATAGTTTTATGCTGTATTGCAGTGTGCCTTTCTTGAAGGATCGGGAATGAAGGTTTCTGGAAAGTGGGACTGAATTTCATCAGAACACTGCATTCTACTGGAGATGAACTCGCATGGAGCACCGTCATTGTCAGATATAATCATCATTTCATGATCATGTACAGGAGAAAAAAATCGAAACCTTAAATTTTGTCCACAATCTCTACACGAGGTAACATTTTAAAAACGTGTGACGTTGTTTTGAAGCTTTGACTAATTTTGATTGGTAAATTATCGATATGCATATGTTACAAGGTAGCGTTGTCTCTTCACATAAACTCTATCACAGACGTATTTATCTGAAATCAACGATACAGACGAATGCAAATATTACCTTTAGCAGGGAATTTGTGGGTCCCGTCACTCTTCTTGTTCGTTGTTCTTACGACGGTCGACAGCGCTAATGTGAACATATGGCCCGCTCTAACGTTCGTTGAAGACAACTTGTAGTCTACAAATGTGGGGCCGGTTTCATGAAGCATACTTAGTGATAAGTTGCCCTTAGCTAAGCACACTTTATATCTCTACTACATACGTCTTCTTGGTAGTTAAATGCAAATTTTGCTGAAGTTCATGAAACCAGCCCGTGATCTGCAAATCTGTATGTCACACGTGAACAAGTTGGTGAGTAACTTCCCGAATGTCGACAGTTTAACGGGGCATTCTGTTTCCTCCATCGCCATCGTATCAGTGGATAATCTTTTCAGTATGGCGTTAAAAACAGATGAATAGAACGTGTGGCTTTGTCAAATGTGTGATATCTGTGTCACACGCAGTGATGTCATTGGCATATGTATAGGGCGCAGTAGCATTATAAAGCCTCTAGTATTAATCCAGTCCGTCGCGTCTCAAACAACATTCGAAAAAAATGTTTAACTGGATTTCATTTGAAAATCAATCTCATTCGGGTTGCGATGTATCGTGATATTCTTCCAGAGCGGAACCATGCTTATCACCAGAATCTTTATATATTTATGCTACATGAACCGTGGGAATTTTGAAAATTAATTTTTTTCTTTCCGTGCCTTTACAGCTATTAAAAGCAATCAACGTCTAACTTTCGTTTGGAGAATTATTGGGAATAGAACAACATGATATCATTTGAATCTTTATATTAAATTTTAAGAGAGACGTATATTCAATCTTGCTTCAAGTGCCTAAATCTATAAGTATTTTTTTATCACGATAACACTCATCCAGTCTTTGTAGGCCTATCAGTAAATAAATAAATAAATCAGTGAATAAATAAATAAATAAAAACTAAAAAACACCCACACAAAGCACTTTTCTGTATATGTCGTTATATTTATAATGAGGATGACTGACAGTTTCATAGTGTAAATAAATATACATGGGTTTGAAATGATGTAAATGCTCTGTTCATATCACAAATTGTGGAAATGATTAAAGTCAATACAGTCAGACATGTACTCGTCCCATAAAACATTTGCCAATCTTCTTCAAGGAGGCAGTGAGCTTCCCCTTGACACCAGTGTGGTATCTCTTGGCTTGTTTTGTCGGGACATCCGCATAACGGGCAATGTCTTTGTCATTCACACAAACCGGAAGCTCTGCTGTGGCATTCTGAGACATATTGAGGGCTGCAAGCTGAGATTGGCCAATGTGTAAAACCCCTTTTCTGGTCATTGTTTCTTGTCGATGTGCTACACCTCGTAGGATGGCCTGAAATGCTCGCTTCTTCATCTGTCGTTCTTCCCTATCGAGGAAGTAGAGTTGTTTCTCCGGTTTTGCACCAAAATGCACCTTTCTTGAAGGATCGGTGATGAAGGTTCCTGGAAAACAGGACTGAATTTCAACCGGACACCGCATCCTACGGTAGATGGGCTCACACGGAGCATCACAATTGTCAGATATAATCATCATGTTCTGCAAGAGAAAAAGTTAAAACTTATAGGCCTACAGCTCATATTCGACTAGTGTAACATTAGGAAATAGCTGTTTAACTGACAATGATTGCATAAGAAACTGTCACACCATTTATATTTTATACGCGAAAGTAAACTACTCATAAAATACTCAGTCCATTTTAAACTTGTCGTCTTTCTTCTCTCCGTGTATTTAGGCATTTGTGAAACTTGTCACGAACTAATTGCATTGCGTAGTCAATAAACAGTTTGGGGAAAAGAGTACTATATCTACATATAGTATTATAATTTGAAATGCATACACGTCCATAAACTCACTTGTTGACTGTCTTTTGAGAACAAATTGCAGAAAGTTGGTTGTCGCCTGAATGATATTCAGCTATGTAGAATTTCTTCTCCTGAAAGGTGATTGTGACATGTCGAAACAATAGGCTGACGTCATTCGTGACGTGCTATCACTCGGCGTCATAAATACAATGAAAAAAACCCAACGCACGCGGAAATCCCCGAAGAGTTCCGAGTGACATTGACGTTGCGATTCTGTTGAATCCATGCGTGGAAACATACATTCGTATATATACCAGCCGTCAACCAATAAAGACGTTCCAGGTCAATAATCGCAAGACCAATTCCCAAAACGACATATAACACAAACAACCGAAGAACTAAGAAAGTATATAAAGTACGAAAACAGGCTGGAATCATGCAAAGAGAAGCAGTCAACGGTTTCAAATTATGTTGGGACGACGCCAGGTATACATGTTCTAAGCGATTGAGTGAAATCAGTATTTAAATCGTGTACCATGCTGAAATATCAATTGTCGACCACAAAATATGTATCTCAGATTAGCTGTGGAAAGGTGACCATAAACCGTTGAAAGCTATATTTCTGAATATATGTTTTCGATGATATAATTTAGAGAAAGTGTTCAAATGTTTGGATGTAGGCCTATACGGTACAGATATTAATGACCAAATATGACAATTTGTAATGTTATAACACTGTAATTATATCATTGAATGATCTCAAACGACCACCTTTATGCATGTAGTGTATTGTTACCAATTACACATAAGCTAGAGCGTAAGGGCAAAAGTTCAATATTAATTTATTTTGTTGAGGAATGTTTGATTGATATGACGGTGGCCCGCTTTTCTGGTGGAGGGAAGCGGGAAGAGGTCCATGGAAAACATCACCGAGGAATCTGAAGGCATGGATAAACACCACGAAGGTCCAGAAGGCATGGATAAACGCCACAAAGGTCCAGAAGGCATGGATAAACGCCACGAAGGTCCAGAAGGCATGGATAAACGCCACGAAGGTCCAGAAGGCATGGTTAAATGCCACGAAGGTCCAAGGATGCAATTCTCCTGTTGGAGGAATAGTATAGACTAGTTAGTGATTCTTTTGATCACATGTTCTTGTTGTCCTCTGGAATGTAAGAGCTTTGTTAAGGAATACATATGGCATATTTATAATACGAAAATTCCCATCCTTTAAGAGACTATTTCAATCGTGAGAAGCTTTCGCTTTATTATTGTAGGGTACTGGAGTTCAGGGCCAATAATCCATCCCTTTGGAAATATTCATCCCTTTGGAAATAAGGGAGGTGGTTATCTCCCTTGTACTATCATTGTCAGCTTCCGATCACGACGTCTCCACCACCAGGAAATGTATCGAGGATGCTTAACCTTGTGGTAAATTTGTACAATCTCTCCCAAATCATGTGGCCATCATAGTCGGTTTATAACGCACGATTGAAATTCAAGCGATACGGCTCTGTCTATGGCACCCTATTCTGATTGGCTGGATTATTTTGGAATGTCGCTAGTATAAGACGAAGGCCATGGCCGTTTGATTCCAGCGATTTTAAAGGTGGAGAAAACAAAAAAAATTACACAAGGTTCAAATAAAAGAGTGCGAGGAGTTATTCATAGATGTGGTCTTTTCTTTTTACGAGAAAAATACACTTGAAAAACTTGTTTATATGGCGATTTGTGACCACCACTTTGCATACCGGTATGTAGTCAGTGTGTAATAATGTTATAAATTGGGATGTAACACATGTTAAATAAAATTTTAATATATTTGCACTAGAAATTCGTCAGCTGACAAATGTGTTCAACATGGAATTTTGTTCATATATATATTTTTACTACATTCATAAATATTATCACAATTCAGATTAAATGCATATGTTTGGATATAATCAACAAATTTACATTCAAATAAATTGATAAGACAAGCATCATCCTTACTGGAACGTTTATGCAATGGCGATAAATACCAAAGGGTGTTCCCAAATACCCACCATACAAATATTATCAAATATCCTTTTCTTCTGAAGAAAAAAAAGAAGAAAAAAAGATATATTTGCAAATAAGTTTTGGTGTTCTTTCATCTGATATTGGCATCATTTTTATGTTTTCTTCTCCTTTGAATTTCTCCCCTTTTTCGTGTACATCTTGTAGATTCATAGATTACTATGTATGGCAGCGATAGTGAAACAAGCTTCAGCTCCTCATATAACACAAACTGCCTCGGCTCAATGTCCTGGTCCCGGTTTTCAAAACTGTCAAAAGGCTTAATACCAGATTTAGCTTTAAGCCAAGTCTTCAAGTTTTGTAAGTAGCCCTAAAAACCAGGTATAGCATTATATTAAACGTGAAATAAATTTCCTACTGTTATACTTATATGCTCTTATAGCTTAATGCCCGTATTAGTTTATAGACACTCTGATGCGGACCGCCTGCACGCTGTCTTATAAACACTCTGGGGCGAACCGCCTGCACCCTGTCTTATAGACACCCTGATGCCGGCCGCCTGCACACTGTCACCTATACACTCTGATGCGGACCGCCTGCATGCTGTCTTATAGACACCCTGATGCGGACCGCCTGTACTCTGTCTTATAGACACCATGATGCGGACCGCCTGCACCCTGTCTTATAGACACCCTGATGCGGACCGCCTGCACGCTGTCTTACAGACACGTTGATGCGGACCACCTGCACGCTGTCTTTTAGACACCCTGATGCGGACCGCCTGCACGCTGTCTTATAGACACGTTGATGCGGACCGCCTGTACACTGTCTTTTATACACTCTGAAGCGGACTGCCTGCCTGCACGCTGTCTTATAGACACCCTGATGCGGACCGCCTGCACGCTGTCTTCTATACATTCTGATGCGAACCGTGTGCACGCTGTCTTCTATACACTCTAATGCGGACCGCCTTCACGCTGTCTTATAGACACTCTGATATGGACCGTGTGCACGCTGTCCTATAGACACCTTGATGCAGACCGCCTGCATGCTGTCTTCTATACACTCTCATGCGGACCGCCTGCACGCTGTCTTATAGACACATTGATGCGGACCGCCTGTACGCTGTCTTATAGACATCCTGATGCGGACCGCCTGCACGCTGTCTTATAGACATCCTGATGCGGACCGCCTGCACACTGTCTTATAGAAACCCTGATGCGGACCGCCTGCACACTGTCTTTTAGACACCCTGATGCGGACCGCCTGTACGCTGTCTTATAGACACCCTGATGCGGACCGCCTGTACGCTGTCTTATAGACACCCTGATGCGGACCGCCTGCACGCTGTCTTATAGACACCTTGATGCGGACCGCCTGTACGCTGTCTTATAGACACCCTGATGCGGTCCGCCTGCACGCTGTCTTATAGACACCCTGATGCGGACCGCCTGTACGCTGTCTTATAGACACCCTGATGCAGACCGCCTGTACGCTGTCTTATAGACACCCAGATGCGGACCGCCTGCACGCTGTCTTTTTATACACTCTGATGCGGAACGCCTGCAGGCTGTCTTATAGACACCTTGATGCGGACCCCCCTGCACGCTGTCTTCTATACACTCTGATGCGGACCGCCTGCACGCTGTCTTCTATACACTCTGATGCTGACCGCCTGCATGCTGTCTTATAGACACCTTGATACGGACCGCCTGTACGCTGTCTTATAGACACTGTGATGCGGACCAACTGCACGCTGTCTTATAAACACTTTGATACGGACCGCCTGCACGCTGTCTTATAGACACCTTGATGCCGGCCGCCTGCACGCTGTCTTCTATACACTCTGATAAGGACCGCCTGCACGCTGTCTTATGGACACTCTGATGCGGACCACCTGCACACTGTCTTATAGACACCCTCATGCGAACCGCCTGCACGTTGTCTTATAGACACTCTGATGCCGGCCGACTGCACGCTGTCTTCTATACACTCTGATGCGGACCCCCTGTACGCTGTCTTAAAGACACCCTGATGCCGGCCGCCTGCACGCTGTCTTTTAGACACCCTGATGCCGGCTGCCTGCACGCTGTCTTCTATACACTCTGATGCCGGCCGTCTGCACGCTGTCTTTTAGACACCCTGATGCCGGCCCCCTTCACGCTGTCTTCTATACACTCTGATGCGTATTGCCTGCACGCTGTCTTATAGAAACTCTGATGCGGACCGCCTGCACACTGTCTTATAGACACCCGAATGCGGTCCGACTGCACGCTGTCTTATAGAAAATCTGATGCGGATCGCCTGCACGCTGTCTTATAACCACCTTGATGCGGACCGCCTGCACCCTGTTTTATAGACACCTTGATGCGGACCGCCTGTACGCTGTCTTCTATACACTCTGATGCGGACCGCCTCCACGCTGTCTTCTATACACTGTGATGCGGACCACCTGCACGCTGTCTTATAGACACCTTGATGCGGACTGCCTGGATGCTGTCTTATAGACACCCTGATGGCGGCCGCCTGCACGCTGTCTTCTATACACTCTGATACTGACCGCCTGCATGCTGTTTTATAGACACCCTGATGCGGACCGCCTGCACGCTGTCTTCTATACACTCTGATGCGGACCGCCTCCACGCTGTCTTCTATACACTGTGATGCGGACCACCTGCACGCTGTCTTATAGACACCTTGATGCGGACTGCCTGGATGCTGTCTTATAGACACCCTGATTCCGGCCGCCTGCACGCTGTCTTCTATACACTCTGATACTGACCGCCTGCATGCTGTTTTATAGACACCCTGATGCGGACCGCCTGCACGCTGTCTTCTATACATTCTGATGCGGACCGCCTGCACGCTGTCTTCTATACACTCTGATGTGAACCGCCTACATGCTGTCTTATAGACATGTTGATGCGGACCGCCTGTATGCTGTCTTCTATACACTCTGATGCTGACCTCCTGCACGCTGTCTTATAGACACCTTGATGCGGACCGCCTGCACACTGTCTTATAGACACCCTGATGCGAACCGCCTGCACGCTGTCTTATAGACACTTTGATGCGGACCGCTGTACTCTGTCTTCTATACACTCTGATGCGGACCGCCTGCACGCTGTCTTCTATACACTGTGGTGCGGACCACCTGCATGCTGTCTGATAGACACCTTGATGCGGACTGCCTGGATGCTGTCTTATAGACACCCTGATGCCGGCCACCTGCACGCTGTCTTCTATACTCTCTGATGCGGACTGCCTGCACGCTGTCTTCTATACACTCTGATGCGGACCTCCTGCACGCTGTCTTCTATACATTCTGATGCGGACCGTCTGCACGCTGTCTTCTATACACTCTGATGCGTACCGCCTGCACGCTGTCTTATAGACACTCTGATGCGAACTGCCTGCACGCTGTCTTATAGACACTCTGATACGGACCGCCTGCACCCTGTCTTATAGACACTCTGATACCGACCGCCTGCACACTGTCTTATATCCACCTTGATGCTTACCGCCTGCACGCTGTCTTATAGACACTCTGATGCGGACCGCCTGCACACTGTCTTATAGACACCTTGATGCGGACTGCCTGCACGCTGTCTTATAGACACCCTGATGTGGACCGCCTGTACGCTGTCTTATAGACACCCTGATGCGAACATTTCCACCATAAACTGGGATCATGAATAAATAATGTTGATAAATTGGTTGATTACGTTTGTGAATCAGTGAGGCACCGTTGATTCAGTTTGATCATGGACGACATTTTGAATGAATGAATGAATGAATGATTGAATGAATGAATGATGATGGCTTAACACTGCATCGGCAATCTTCCAGCCATGGCGTGGCTTTTCTTTTAAATCATGGTTAAGTTGGAAAACTAAGGGGCAATCATTCACCTGACGAGAGTCGTTATGGTTATCTCCCTTCCATTGCTGTAAAACATGGAAGCACTGGGTTCGATCACAATTTACTAAATGAAGTCGGAATTTCACAAATTTTTCACAGCTTTTTAACAGTTTCATTAAAGTGACGTGGGTAGCTTTTGTCTAGATGTATATAGTTTTATGCCGTATTGCAGTGTGCCTTTCTTGAAGGATCGGGAATGAAGGTTTCTGGAAAGTGGGACTGAATTTCATCAGAACACTGCATTCTACTGGAGATGGACTCGCATGGAGCACCGTCATTGTCAGATATAATCATCATGTCATGATCATGTACAGGGGAAAAGAATCGAAACGTTAAATTTTGTCCACAATCTCTACACGAGGTAACATTTTAAAAACTTGTGACGTTGTTTTGAAGCTTTGGCTAATTTTGATTGGTAAATTAGCGATATGCATCTGTTACAAGGTAGAGTTGTCTCTTCACATAAACTCTATCACAGACGTATTTATCTGAAATAAACGATACAGACGGATGCAAATACTACCTTTAGCAGGGAATTTGTGGGCCCCGTCACTCTTCTTGTTCGTTGTTCTTACGACGGTCGACAGCTCTATTGTGAACATATGGCCTGGTCTAACGTTCGTTGAAGACAACTTGTAGTCTACAAATGTGGGGCCGGTTTCATGAAGCATACTTAGTGATCAGTTGCCCTTAGCTAAGTGCACTTTATATCTCTACAACATACGTCTTCTTGGTAGTTAAATGCAGATTTTGCTGAAGTTCATGAAACCGGCCCATGGTGTGCAAATCTGTATGTCACACGTGAACAAGTTGGTGAGTAACTTCCCGAATGTCGACGGTTTAACGGGGCATTCTGTTTCCTCCATCGCCATCGTATAAGTGGATAATCTTTTTAGTATGGCGTTAAAAATAGATGAATAGAACGTGTGACTTTGTCAAATGTGTGATATCTGTGTCACACGCAGTGATGTCATTGGCATATGTATAGGGCGCAGTAGCATTATAAATGTAGGGGACAGAAGCCTCTAGTATTAATCCAGTCCGTCGCGTCTCAAACAACATTCGAAAGCAATGTTTAACTGGATTTCATTTGAAAATCAATCTCACTCGGGTTGCGATGTATCGTGATATTCTTCCAGAGCAGAACCATGCATATCACCAGAATCTTTATATATTTATGCTACATGAACCGTGGGAATTTTGAAAATTAATTTTTTTCTTTCCGTGTCTTTACAGCTATTAAAAGCAATCAACGTCTAACTTTCGTTTAGAGAATTATTGGGAATAGAACAACATGATATCATTTGAATCTTTTAAAAGAGACGTATATTCAATTTTGCTTCAAGTCTATTAATATTTTTTTATCACGATAACACTCATCCAGTCTTTGTAGGCCTATCAGTAAATAAATAAATAAATAAATTTTAAAAAAAAACAAAAAAGCAAAAAAATAAAATAAAAAATAAAACACCCACACAAAGCACTTTTCTGTAGATGTCGTTATATTTATAATGAGGATGACTGACAGTTTCATAGTGGCTATAAATAAATATACATGGGTTTGAAATGATGCAAATGCTCTGTTCATATCACAAATTGTGGAAATGATTAAAGTCAATACAGTCAGACATGTACTCGTCCCATAAAACATTTGCCAATCTTCTTCAAGGAGGCAGTGAGCTTCCCCTTGACACCAGTGTGGTATCTCTTGGCTTGTTTTGTCGGGACATCCGCATAACGGGCAATGTCTTTGCCATTCACACAAACAGGAATCTCTGCTGTGGCATTCTGAGACATATTGAGGGCTGCAAGCTGAGATTGGCCAATGTGTAAAGCCCCTTTTCTTGTCATTGTTTCTTGTCGATGTGCTACACCTCGTAGGATGGCCTCAAATGCTCGCTTCTTCATCTGTCGTTCTTCCCTATCGAGGAAGTAGAGTTGCTTCTCCGATTTTGCACCAAAATGCAGCTCTCTTGAAGGCTCGGTGATGAAGGTTCCTGGAAAACAGGACTGAATTTCAACCGGACACCGCCTCCTACGGTAGATGGGCTCACACGGAGCATCACTATTGTCAGATATAATAATCATGTTCTGCAAGAGAAAAAGTTAAAACTTATAGGCCTACAGCTCATATTCGACAAGTGTAACATTAGGAAATAGCTGTTTAACTGACAATGATTGCATAAGAAACTGTCACACCATTTATATTTTATACGCGAAAGTAAACTACTCATAAAATACTCAGTCCATTTTAAACTTGTCGTCTTTCTTCTCCCCGTGTATTTAGGCATTTGTCACGAATTAATTGCATCGCGTAGTCAATAAACAGTTTGAGGAAAAGAGTACTATATCTACGTATAGTATTATAATTTGAAATGCATACACGTCCATAAACTCACTTGTTGACTGTCTTTTGAGAACAAATTGCAGAAAATTGGTTGTCGCCTGAATGATATTCAGCTATGTAGAATTTCTTCTCCTGAAAGGTGATTATGACATGTCGGAACAATAGGCTGACGTCATTCGTGACGTGTTATCACTCGGCGTCATAAATACAATGAAAAAAAACCCAACGCACGCGGAAATCCCCGAAGAGTTCCGAGTGACGTTAACGTTGAGATTCTGTTGAATCCATGCGTGGAAACATACATTCGTATATATACCAGCCGTCAACCAATAAAGATGTTCCAGGTCAATAATCGCAAGGCCAATTCCCAAAACGACGTATAACACAAACCACCGAAGAACTAAGAAAGTATATAAAGTACGAAAACAGGCTGGAATCATGCAAAGAGAAGCAGTCAGCGGTTTCAAATTATGTTGAGACGACGCCCGGTATATATGTTCTAAGAAATTGAGTGAAATCAGTATTTAAATCGTGTACCATGCGGAAATATCAATTGTCGACCACAAAATATGTATCTCAGATTAGCTGTGGAAAGGTGACCATAAAGCGTTGAAAGCTATATTTCTGACTATATGTTTTCGATGATATAATTTAGAGGAAATGTTCAAATGTTTGGATGTAGGCCTATACGGTATAGATATTAATGACCAAATATGACAATTTGTAATGTTAAAACACTGTAATTATATACATGAATTATCTCAAACGACGACCTTTATGCATGTAGTGTATTGTTTCAAATTACACATAAGCTAGAGCTTAAGGGCGAAAGTTCAATATTAATTTATTTGGGGAATATTTGATTGATATGACGGTATCCCGCTTTTCCGGTGGAGGGAAGCGGGAAGAGGTCCATGGAAAACATCACCGAGGAATCTGAAGGCATGGATAAACACCACGAAGGTCCAGAAGGCATGGATAAACGCCACAAAGGTCCAGAAGGCATGGATAAACGCCACGAAGGTCCAGAAGGCATGGGTAAACGCCACGAAGGTCCAGAAGGCATGGTTAAATGCCACGAAGGTCCAAGGATGCAATTCTCCTGTTGGAGGAATAGTATAGACTAGTTAGTGATTCTTTTGATCACATGTTCTTGTTGTCCTCTGGAATGTAAGAGCTTTGTTAATGAATACTTGTGGCATATTTATCATACGAAAATTCCCATCCTTTAAGAGACTATTTCAATCGTAAGAAGCTTTCACTTTTTTATTGTCGGGTACTGGAGTTCAGGGCCAATAATCCATCCCTTTGGAAATATTCATCCCTTTGGAAATAAGGGAGGTGGTTATCTCCCTTGTACTATCATTGTCAGCTTCCGATCACGACGTCTCCACCACCAGGAAATGTATCGAGGATGCTTAACCTTGTGGTAAATTTGTACAATCTCTCCCAAATCATGTGGCCATCATAGTTGGTTTATAACGCACGATTGAAATACAAGCGATACGGCTCTGTCTATGGCGCCCTATTCTGATTGGCTGGATTATTTTGGAATGTCGCTAGTATAAGACGAAGGCCATGGCCGTTTGATTCCAGCGATTTTAAAGGTGGAGAAAACAAAAAATTACACAAGGTTCAAATTAAAGAGTGCAAAGAGTTATTCATAGATGTGGTCTTTTTTACGAGAAAAATGCACTTGAAAAAATTGTTTATATGGCGATTTGTGACCACCACTTTGCATACCGGTATATAATCAGTGTTTAATAATGTTATAAATTGGGATGTAACACATGATTAATAAATATATTTGCACTAGAATTTGGTCTTTTCAGCTGACAAATGTGTTCAACATGGATTTTGTTCATATATATATATTTACTGCATTCATAAATATTATCACAATTCAAATTAAATGCATATGTTTGGATATAATCAACAAATTTACATTCAAATAAATTGATAAGACAAGCATGATCATATTTGGAACGTTATTATGCAATGGCGATAAATACCAAAGGGTGTTCCCAAATACCCACCATACAAATATTATCAAATATCCTTTTCTTCTGAAGAAAAAAAAAAGTAGAAAAAAAGATATATTTGCAGATAAGTTTTGGTGTTCTTTCATCTGATATTGGCATCATTTTTATGTTTTCTTCTCCTTTGAATTTCTCCCCTTTTTCGTGTACATCGTGTAGATTCATAGATTACTGATAGTGAAAACAAGTTTCAGCTCCTCGTATAACACAATCCCCCTTGGCTCAATGTCCTGGTCCCGGTTTTCAAAACTGTCCAAAGGCTTAATACCAGATTTAGCTTTAAGCCAAGTCTTCAAGTTTTGTAAGTAGACCTAAAAACCCGGTATAGCATTATATTAAACGTGAAATGAATTTCCTACTGTTATACTTATATACTCTTATAGTTTAATGCCCGTATTAGCTGATACACTTTCGAAAAACCGGACCGCCTGTACGCTGTCTTATAGACACCTTGATGCGGACCGCCTGTACGCTGTCTTCTATACACCCTGATGCCCGTCGCCTGTACGCTGTCTTATAAACACTCTGATGTGGACCGCCTGCACGCTGTCTTATAGACACCCTAATGCCGGCCGCCTGCACGCTGTCTTCTATACACTCTGATGCTGACAGCCTGCACGCTGTCTTATAGACACCCTGATGCAAACCGCCTGCACGCTGTCTTCTATACACTCTGTTGCGGACCGCCTGTACGCTGTCTTATAGACACCCTGATGAGGACCGCCTGCACGCTGTCTTCTATACACTCTGATGCTGACAGCCTGCACGCGGTCTTATAGACACCCTGATGCAAACCGCCTGCACGCTGTCTTCTATACACTCTGATGTGGACCGCCTGTACGCTGTCTTATAGACACCCTGATGCGAACATTTCCACCACAAACTGGGACCATGAATAAATAATGTTGATAAATTGGTTGATTACGTGGGTGAATCGGTTTGGCATCGTTGATTCGGTTTGATCATGGACGATATTTTGAATGAATGAATGATGATGGCTTAACACCGCATCGGCAATCTTCAGGAGTTCAGGAGCTAGTGTACGGTTTTCGATAGGATTATAACACCAAAAATGGATCAAAAAAATACAAATATGTTTAAAAACACATAAGAACCAAACCTTAGTTAAAACTCGAAAGCCACAATATACTTATAACAAAGTAGCAAATGGTGTGTGTACATTTATGTGTGTGTATATATATATATATATATATTGTATTGTTAATATATATTTACAACTATATTTTATGATATAGGCCAATGGCCTAAAAAATACTGAACGATAGCATCGTCACCAATGCTATCGAATAAATCAAATATAGTGTTGACTGTGTATGATTTGACTGTGGAGAATATGAGCAAAGTCTACATAGTCAAAGAGGATTTGTTTAATGCCGTATTGACCCTCACATCCAACACACTCAGGATCACAGCTCCAATCGAGAACATAATTGTGATGTGTTAAACGAGAATGCCCAACACAGCATCTTGTTAAAACTACTTGGTCTCTTCGAGACATACCATGCGTATAAGAGGTTATAGCCAATGTCAGGGTGAATAGCGTGCAGTATTATGCACATGTAAATCCCAATCACCCTGCAAAAGGCGACGAATATAAAAATGTTGGATCGAAAATCCGTCTACGGTATTTTGATTTTGCATACTAGTATATATAGGACAGTCTTTACCTCCCTGTCTGCAACTGCGAATATGAATTGGTATCCAACAGAATACAGTATCTTTACCTGTTTTCATTAATATGCTATGCAAGGCTGAAATATCAAGAAGTAATGGATTTTTAAGTTTTTTTATTCGCTAGTGCCAAAAGGCAGGAAAGAGAGTCAGTACGTATCACAGCTTTCCGGATACGCCCAGAAGAAACATATGATCAGGTCAGGGAATAGCTCTGGCCTCGGCCGGAAAGATTGACGATGTATACATGAAAGACGCAGACAAGTGACTTGCTGTTTTAGGACAGCTGCAGACGCAACTCGGTCGCCAGTCTTTGACCCATCAGTACAAATATTTATAATTCGCATAATTAGCCTTAATTTCAGCGAAACTTTGCTGTATTATAAGAGGATTTGTATGTGATGTTTTATATTTACGTACCTCAAATATTAGTTTAGGTCGTGGAAGAAGCCAGGGAGGAGACTCCGGAAAAGACACCGGAGCTATATACCCTCTCGCTTGATGTCAGCTGCAACAACATGGTCCCGAACACGGAGATCGGACAAAGGGATCTTATTAGGTGATTTACTACATTTGTCCACATGTAATGGATTGAAAACACAGTCATATTTTTTGATACTGAATGGAGTTGGTGAAAGTATACTGCCCTTGGGTACACCCATTTCTTGCTCATGAGAGTCCTAAAGAGTGGACCCCACCCGTACCTTAAATTGACGATCAGATAAAAATTCTGATGTAAATATTGGTAATCGGCCTTTAAGGCCCATATCCGAGAGGTCTTTTAAAATACCATATTTCCATGTGGTGTCGTAAGCCAGACGTTTGGAAAATACACCACAGGCGATATTTTGCGATACATTTGCGATACTTTGTCCACCCATAAACCTTTATACAAGGGTATACAAGTGACGGGGCGTGCATTCAAGACAATCTGTTATGTCTAAAATCATTCATATAATGCTCTAAATTTCCCTTTAGAGAAAAGCTGGAACTGGAACAAAATCACGCGAATATTTTTGTTGGGGAAATGTAAACTTGTAGTTGAAATTTCGTTTCAGCAGATTCGATTCCATGAATGTACCCACCGTTTTGATATTCGTAAATATAGATGAGCTGTGTTTCTGTTCTGGTAGTATTTTCTTCATGAATCGATGGAGCAATTAGAAATATGGTCTTATATGATGGTAACGAGCCAACATTAATGCAGATATAAGGGTTCAAGGTCATGGTTTCGCATTACATTACACAGTGGGTGTTATATTACTTTGTGTACTATTGCATAACACGGTGTAACAGAGCGATTAGCCAAGTCCTCATTATTACGTCAGCGAACCGACCTTAACTGAGACGTAACTTTACTCAGTGGGCAATGTCGGGATTTGAACTCCTGCTCCACAACACATCAATGGAATTTCTGAATCAATAACTGAATGAACACAAAAGATCGTTACAGTTAATTTTTAGATATATTTATAAAGATGATAACTGATCATATCACAGTAACTATAAAATCAATATGCCTGGGTTCGAATTGATGCTCTGTACATATCACAGATTGTGGAAATGGTTAAAGTCAATACAGTCAGACATGTACTCGTCCCATAAAACATTTGCCAATCTTCTTCCAGGAGGCAGTCAGCTTCCCGATCACTCCCGTGTGAAATCTCTTGGCTTCCATTGACATCCGCATAACGGGCAATGTCTTTGTCATTCGTATAAACCGGAAGCTCTGCTGTGGTATTCTGAGACGTACTGAGGGACGCCAGTTGAGACTGGCCAGTGTGTGAAAGCCTTTTCTTTGCCATTATTTCTTGACTGTGTACTGCACCCTGCAAAGTGGCATCAAATGCTCGCTTCTTCATCTGTCGTTCTTCCCTATCGAGGAAGTAGAGTTGCTTCTCCGGTTTTGCACCAAAATGCACCTTTCTTGAAGGCTCGGTGATGAAGGTTCCTGGAAAACAGGACTGAATTTCAACCGGACACCGCATCCTACGGTAGATGGGCTCACACGGAGCATCACTATTGTCAGATATAATCACCATGTTCTGCAAGAGAAAAAGTTAAAACTTATAGGCCTACAGCTCATATTCGACAAGTGTAACATTAGGAAATAGTTGTTTAACTGACAATGATTGCATAAGAAACTGTCACACCATTTATATTTTATACGCGAAAGTAAACTACTCATAAAATACTCAGTCCATTTTAAACTTGTCCTCTTTCTTCTCCCCGTGTATTTAGGCATTTGTGAAACTTGTCACGAACTAATTGCATTGCGTAGTCAATAAACAGTTTGAGGAAAAAGAGTACTATATCTACGTATAGTATTATAATTTGAAATGCATACACGTCCATAAACTCACTTGTTGACTGTCTTTTGAGAACAAATTGCAGAAAATTGGTTGTCGCCTGAATTATATTCAGCTATGTAGAATCTCTTCTCCGTGTGGATGATTATGACGCGTCTGAACAATAGTTTAACGTCATTCGTGACGTGTCATAACTCGGCGTCATAAATGCAATGAAGAAAGGTCAACAAACACGGAAATCCACGAAGACCTCAGAGTTATGTTCGGACGTTGTGATTCAGGGGGCTGTTTTTCAAAGAGGTCGTTACGCCGGCCTAACCACCATGACGCCGCATACTGACGGCATATGCCGCCTTGGTATTTACGACCTGCATAACGTTACGACCCTTTTGAGAAACAGTCCCCTGGCCCAGCCTGGTTGTTCAAAAGTGTATTCAAAGTTAAGCCAGGCTTAAATCTTAATACTAGTCTAGGCATAATACAAAGTTAATGGCACTTTAGTCCAGGCTAAAGTTAATACAGGGCTTAACTGCTTATTTTTGAACAACTGAGCTACTGACTTATTCAAAAGTGTTTAGTCCAAACTAAAGTACCATTTACTTTGTATTGGGTTGAGATTGGTATTAAGATTTAAGTCTGGATGAACTTTAACACACTTATGAACATCTGGCACCAGTTGAAAGCATATTATTTTTTGTTGTGGAAGGGTAACCATAAACTGTTGAAAGTATATTATTATTTGTTGTGGAAGGGTAACCATAAACTGTTGAAAGCATATTATTATTTGTTGTGGAAGGGTAACCATAAACTGTTGAAAGCATATTATTATTTGTTGTGGAAGGGTAACCATAAACTGTTGAAAGCACATTATTATTTGTTGTGGAAGGATGACCATAAACTGTTGAAAGCACATTATTATTTGTTGTGGAAGGATGACCATGACCTGTTGAAAGCATATTATTATTTGTTGTGGAAGGATGACCATAAACTGTTTAAAGCATATTATTATTTGTTGTGGAAGGATGACCATATACTGGTGAAAGCATATTATTATTTGTTGTGGAAGGATGACCATGAACTGTTTAAAGTATATTATTATTTGTTGTGGAAGGGTAACCATAAACTGTTGAAAGCACATTATTATTTGTTGTGGAAGGATGACCATAAACTGTTGAAAGCCCATTATTATTTGTTGTGGAAGGATGACCATGACCTGTTGAAAGCATATTATTATTTGTTGTGGAAGGATGACCATAAACTGTTGAAAGCATATTATTATTTGTTGTGGAAGGATGACCATATACTGTTTAAAGCATATTATTATTTGTTGTGGAAGGATGACCATGAACTGTTTAAAGCATATTATTATTTGTTGTGGAAGGATGACCATGAACTGTTTAAAGCATATTATTATTTGTTGTGGAAGGATGACCATAAACTGTTGAAAGCATATTATTATTTGTTGTGGAAGGATGACCATAAACTGTTGAAAGCATATTATTATTTGTTGTGGAAGGATGACCATAAACTGTTTAAAGCATATTATTATTTGTTGTGGAAGGATGACCATAAACTGTTGAAAGCATATTATTATTTGTTGTGGAAGGATGACCATGAACTGTTTAAAGCATATTATTATTTGTTGTGGAAGGATGACCATGAACTGTTGAAAGCACATTATTATTTGTTGTGGCAGGATGACCATAAACTGTTGAAAGCATATTATTATTTGTTGTGGAAGGATGACCATAAACTGTTGAAAGTATATTATTATTTGTTGTGGAAGGGTGACCATAAACTGTTGAAAGCATATTATTATTTGTTGTGGAAGGATGACCATATACTGTTTAAAGCATATTATTATTTGTTGTGGAAGGGTAACCATAAACTGTTGAAAGCATATTATTATTTGTTGTGGAAGGGTGACCATAAACTGTTGAAAGCATATTATTATTTGTTGTGGAAGGGTGACCATAACCTGTTGAAAGCTTTACTTCTAACTGTACGCTTTCGATGATATATTTTTAGATGAAGTGTGTAAATGTTTGGGTGTATACGGTATAGTGCCTAGACATTAATGACCAAAAATGACGATTTGTAATGTTAAAACACTATAGTTATATACCGGTACTCGAATGATCAAAAACGACAGCCGTGTATATTCTATTCTGTGCAGTCGTGTTTTTTTTTTTTTTTTGCAATGTGGTATGTTTCCCTACGCAAAATTGCTGATCAAGTATAATAATAATGCTCATAATGAACATCTCCCTTGTTTATTGTACAATTCTTTCCATTTAGTCTGACATATTTTTCAAGAATACGAAACTTTAGGTCTGTTTAAAGACTGTTTCATATGTGAGTTGCTGTCATTGTATTGATGAAAGATAAGGGTGTTCAAGGTTAGTAACTCAACCCATTGAACATATTCAGAGATGGTTGTCTCCCTTGTACTACCACGATGAGCTTCCATTCACGCCGTCTCCACCAAAAGTAGGCCTACCATGTAGGTACGACAATCGTCATGGTGAAATTAGTGTCTCTCTCAAACGTTGGAATACGTGATTCCGATCGAAGCGATACAACCATGTCTGTGGCACAAGATATTGACTGCATTATTTCGAAATGCCGCCTGTATATGCACTGTTAATAGTATAAACTTAAACCTAAAGCATTAATATGGAGATACCCACGTTAACTCATTAACACCCATTAAAACACTAACATTAACATAGGTGTTAATATTTCAACATAGTACATGTTGATATTTAACACCGGTATTAACATTACTAATGTGAAAGTTACGTCTTAAACATGTATATGGGTTCATTATTTTACACGCACATTGACATTTTAACACATTTGTTACATGTTAATGCGTTAAAAGTAAAAACACAATAATATGTTAAAGCCCTAGCTACGCTTTATTCACACATTAACGTGTGAAAAAAGAGTTTACATTAAAAAGAGAACAATTTAACGTGTTTATAATTGAAGACTCACATTTTTAGTGTGATGAATTCAGTATTATTAAAGACGCAGCATAGAGGGTATAAAACCAAAGCAGCGACAACAGTGAAATAGCTGACAAATTTTCACACATAACTGGTGAAATCTTACCTCAGTCAGGGATTTACTCTAACTATATACATAAAAAGTAGCCATTTACACGCCCCTAGCACCATGGCTTAAGCAGAAGTAGGTAAAACATAAAATGCAGTGATGTTGTTTGCAATTTATTAGATGTCACTGGTCTAGAATTACTCAGAATGCTGTGTTGTCATCACAGTTAACATGCAATCACATTGTATGTATAATTGCTGCCGTTTTATTCTACAGAGAATTTAAATGGCAGCCGTTTCTTCGTCTATAAAGTATCGTTTTATTCAATATTATATATGTCACCGACTGTGAAATAATCTTCAAGCTCAGTGTAAAACAAAATCGGCGTCTGGATTCTGTCAGCGAGATGCAATCAGTTTGAACATGAACTGGGTGACGAATTGATTACGTGTGTGAATAAGTTAGAGGCTGCTGGTTCAGCTTGATTGTGGGAGATATTTTGTGTTACATTCGCAAAGAGCATAGTTTCTTATTGCAGGTATATACAGGTTACACAAGCTTATATGTGTATGTTGCTAATTTTTAATCACGTGTATAACACGGCAATTTCACGGGCGACATCTTGATTTGAATCCCTGATTCGAAACCCAGCAATCTATACCAACAGGGCTAAAGCTATTGTAGCTGTTGGTAATATATAAGCACCAAAATGCTGCCCCCGTTTTTAAAGGTGCTTGTGTTTCATTTGTATAGACGCACGAGGTATGGAGTCGGGTTTAGTCCCCACTTTGTACAGGGAACTTGTACACTCTCACTTTTTATTGGTGGCAATGGGCTGTTTTGTGTGACAATTTACAATGTCTAACGTTCGTTGATGACCACTTCTCTTCCACCACTAAGGTCCGCATATCTCTGTATCACAGGTGGGAAAGATCATCAATAACTTGCCAAAGGTTGGGTGTTTACGCCGGGGTTTCTCTATCCATAATACTGACTGCCATCGTGTAAGTGAAATATTCTTGAGGGTCGTTATTAACAACACTCAAATAAATAAATGAATGAATGAGTAAATGAATAAATAAAATTACACATTTAGATAGTGCAGCCGCCATCTCGTCCCAGTGATGCCACAAAACAAAGTGCTTACGCATAAAATTGGTAAAGTTTCTATTTGCTAAGACATAACCATCAAACTTAGTAACAAACCTATGAATACAAAAAAGATTTTCTTCAGTCAGTCTGTTATATTTATAAAGCCGATGATTGAAAATGTCACACTTATTACAAATCATACTATATATAGCTGGTTTTCAACTTAATGATGGAAATTTTCTGTTCATGGATATCACAGATTGTGGAAATGGTTAAAGTCAGTACAGTTAGATATGTACACGTCTCATAAAGCATTTGCTAATCTTCTCCCAGGAGGCAGTCAGTTTCCCCTTGACACTAGTGTGGAATCTTTTCCCTTGTTTTGTCGGAATATCCGCATAACGGGCAATGTCTTTGTCATTCGTATAAACCGGAAGCTCTGTTGTGGCATTCTGTGATGTATTCAGGAAGGCCAGCTGTGATTGGCCGTTGTGTGACAGGCATTTTCTGGCAATTGATTCTTGCTACTGGGCTAAACCACGCAAGATGACATCAAATGCTCGCTTCTTTATCTGTCGTTCTTCGGTATCAGGGAAGTAGAGTTTCTTTTCCAGTTTTCCACTTTCTTGTAGGATCGGTGATGAAGGTTCCAGGGAACCAGGAATGAATTTCAATTGAACGCCACATCGTACGGTAGATGGGCTCACACGGAGCATCACTATTGTCAAATATAATCATCATGTTCTGCAAGAGAAGAAGTTGAAACTTATAGGCCTAGAGCTCATATTCAACTAGTGTAACATTAGGAAGTAGTTGTTTAACTGACAATGATTGCATGGTAAACTAACTGTCACATAACTTATATTTGTTACATAAAAGTAAGTTACTCATAAAGTGTACACTCCATTTTAAAATTTGATTGTCTTTCTTCACCTCCGTGTTCACTTATAGAACTATTTAGGAACTAATTGCATTCCTAGACAAACTGTTTCAAGAAAACAGTACGAAATAGGCCTACATCTTTCAATGTGAAATACATACTCACTGAGTAACGGCATGTTGATTTAAAAAGTTGCAGAGAATTTTTTGTCGCCTGGATTCAGCTACAGAGTACGTAAAATTTCCCATTTTTGAAGGTGATGATGACGTTTAAAACAAACGTCTGACGTCATTTATGACGTGTCATCACCCGAGGTCATAAATGCACTGGAGGAACGTTGACGCACGCGGCTCACACGGTTGAGAATGTGATGGTGTTGAAAGCATGTGCCTAATAATATTATTTTCCACGTTTGCAGCCTACATTCTTGAAGGGAAGGAAAATGGTGTTTTGCCGACACATTTGTGGCGGAATATATAAAATTTTTGAATGTACAGTGTCAGAATGCTATTAATCTTTGGCATGAAACAGATGACTTTCCGTGTATATACTGGTGTATTGTTTCTCATTCCGTTATTTTACAAAGTAAATTTTAGGAAAATTTCAGTTTTTATTTATTTTACTCATGAATATTTTGTATAAGAGCGATCCTGAGGAAACTGGACAACCTGGACAAGAATGGAGGAAAGTATAACATGCCAGGAGGGAAGTGGACAACTTGGATAAAATCCACAGGAACACACAAAAATGAGCGTCAGGAAGAAACTTTACAAACTGGAAAAAGCCCAGAGGAACCACAAATACGTAAGGAGTAAAATTGACATACCGGACAAAGCCAGGATATTGGATCTTTTGAATGTCAAATTAATCCGTTGGGAACACCTAACGTTCCATGAGACTATGAGTTGATGAACAATCTCGTTTTCCATCATGCATGCTTACTTGTTGATTGTTTTGAGAATAATTGTGACTACAGCCGTTGTGTCTCTGTATGGCAAGTACTGAGTAATGCCCTCTTAAGGCAGACCGGCACTTTCTTCTTATAGCCATTATTAGTGTCTTTGTACAACATAACACAACTGGAAATCGAAGCCGGGTTTTCCGCATGCCTTTAGGATCATCAATTTACCAATTTATGTAAAGGTAACCGCATAACTTCTGGGTGTTGCCAATCAGTATGTAGGTCTGTATCTTTCCTCTTAAAACAATTCCCACTGCACCCCAAAGGAAGGAACAGGACTAAATGAAATACACAGCGCTTAAGTATATCATTTCTGTCCAGGTAATGTACCATGCTCAGTTATACATCGACACACGTATACAGTATAGCGGGATGATTTACAGCTTATGTAGTTAATTACCTTGCCTTGGTAAGATAATTATCTTTCTGCAAAGAAACATCAGCACCGAAAGACTTAAATTTATTAACGAATAAATCACATTGGTTTGAAGAGGCAATCGCCTGGTGACGGATGAAGCTGTTGATGCATGTATGTGCAAGCATCAGCCTCCATGAGCTGCATGGTTGTTGACTGAGAGGACTGCATGGAGCCAGATTTACTGTGGAAGATCATTGTTACTGGAAATTCCCCATACACCATAAAAGGAGGGGTTACGATTTCCATCGTAGGTATGGGTGATTTACATGGCCATTTAAATTATTTTTAGTGTGTGACCGCAAAGAAATTACTTTTGTTTGCTTTACGATTCTGTGGGCTGATAAAGCCTTAGTAAATGCTCCTAGTTTCATGTCTGCTCGGCTGTCGTTGGTATGAAATTGTTTTCTCTAAACGTTTGGACGTGCTCCAGCAACTCCGAAGCCTTCGCTAATGGCGATATAAATTTGTACAATCTCCTTCCATCTTCAAACCGATGACGTACAACTTAAAATATTGTCACTGTTCAAGAAGCCAAATTACCCCTTGTGCCCTGAGTTGTCGTAGCCTTTCTTGTGAATTTGAGCTAGACAAGGCGAGGAGTGAAAAGAAAATTGCGGCAAACAAAGATGAAAAAAAGAAAGAGAAAAAACCCACAGTCGTAGAAATATGTTTCTCTCTGACGGCCACACATGTTTTCTTCAACGGAAGACGAATTGAGGAGATAAGCGGGTCTAAGTGGATAGCGCATTGCAGATACAGAAATCCCGCCCCTTACGTGTCTCCGCGAGATAAGGTGAGACTTGGCTCGTAACCATATCTCAGTTATCTCCGCCGCCCAGATTGATTTCGCAATTAGGTCGACAAAGATATACATCGTTACACAGCCCTAACAGATTCCACTCATTTGTCTTCATTCTCACTGCCAACCAGCTGACGTCCCTTGTTTTATCTACCTCAATAATTTTCAACTTTCTTACAGCCAGTAATTCGTTCAGGCTAATTACTGAGAAAAAAGATGACTTCAAGGTTCCTGTATATACAAACACTACAGCCCACCATAAAATATATTGCGTCAAGCCTTGTAGAAATCCTTGTAGAAACGCTAGATGTATATATGCACAGATAAAGTATGCCACAGGAAGTTTAAAAAGCAGAACTTTTTATTTCTATGATGTTGCAAAACCCAGATATCGCAGATGAAATTAGGCTAAACAAAATCACGCACATTGAGAAAATCGAATACAATGTTGTGTTTTCAGTTTTGTCCAATCAGGCGCAAGTTTTATAACCCGAGGACGCGTCTGTTTACGCTGTCATCACCCGGACCCTTGTTCGTGGAGAAGAGTCACGCGACATCATGTTTCCAGTTGCTCTAACATGGCCCGTTCCATGGCCTCGTACAAGAATTCTTTATTAGAAGTTGATGTAAAATTTGACACTTTAGGTCTGTTTCACCCCTTTCCTAAATAACCCAGGTTATATTACATTATATAGTTTGTCAATGAAGTTTTTTTTTTTTTAAATCGTTGCAGTGTGGTCAGGGTATTTGTATATAACAGTGTTATGTAGTAATACTCTCGTACAGGGTCGTAGATATTTAACATATAAGAAATATAATGTATAAAAGTGTATTTTGCATTTTTTGAATGTATAAAATTAAACATGCATGAACATGAGAAAAGCATAAAACACAGAAGGCAATATACATAGTTTCTGCTTTTATATCCCCGAAAAAAAATCAAGTGCATCTTTAGCTGATCAGATTCTCTTTCGCGCATTAACAAATCAAAGTAAGAACTAAGGTGAATTTACATGAGTTTGACTGGAATATATTCCCTCTCAATATGCATGTGTCACCTCTAAAAGAATCACAGTTTAATCATTAGCTCTACCTGTTGCGCTGTTTCTAATATGTCGTTGAAAATGTTTCGCCTTTGTTCATTTTGTGTATATGTCCCGTTAATTAAACAAATAAAGTGGTTTCACATCATAAGTACTATACATATGTACTACCCAAAGAAGAAGCGCTGTTGTGATGACGCACGATGCGCTTGTCATCTGATGTCATCGATGAATGAACTCGCATTGCTTATTTCATGATTACTGACATTCTGACATTCTGGTGAAACCTGGCTAGAAATGACACTTCACTGAATTAATTCTCCTACTCTGAATTAAAACAGATTTATCATGCGAAACTTCACATACGACTTTCTTTTCTCGTTACCCAATACATACATATATGAGTAACATAATGGTCACCCACTACCCACGCTTCCGGTCCTGTGGGCTGTGTCATTAAACACCGCTTGCCTTCTAAATTCAAACCTTCCATTCTAAATTCAAGCCTTCCTCTGGAGATTTTCGGTTATTTATTTTTAACATCACGCTGTATGTTTCATATTTATCACTTCCTCTCTGTCCCGAGGGACAAACACAAACTCGACGTCTTCCTCAACATGTGGTCACCGATGACGTAACGACCATTGTTCATGTCACCATCAGGCTTCAATTTGTTACACCGTCCGAGATTGGGTCTTCCCGATATGGTGTGAATCACTTCCACAACACGATTCCACGTGAGTTTGTTTATTTCATGTCACGTGTTACCTATGACGCCATCATCTCGTGCCGTTTGGCGATGCTCGTAAAACAACGATCTGAACTGGTACCGTAATGAAGACAAAAAATGCATAACCACACATTGTGATATGCACGGTTGCAGTTTGCTGAGATTCATTCATTAACCTTATCACAAGATTATTTGAAATTGTTTATTGGATATTTTGACACCTTACACTCATCATCTATATAGCATTCACCAAGAAACACTTATGCTGAATTTTTTTTATCATGTCGTTGTAATCAACATATTTTCTCATATATGCATATTTATAAAACAGAAACACTTCCCTGTGTATTTAGGAAGACAACAAATGTCACGTTTAACATACGATAAGGTATTAAATTCAAATGACGATTCATAAGACTTTATTTATTCGTTTATTTACTTGACTGTTGCATTATTAATGTCATTTTCTAGAAATTTTCACTTTAAAAGACTTTAAAATTAGCTGCCTTCGCGTTAAAATGCTCGCGTTTCCCTAAGCAAACATGTCAGAGTATCCACGTTTTTCCCGGTGTCTGTATGCTGCGAGTGAGTGGGGTGTCCTTTCTGGTGTCCTCTGCATATTCCCGCGAGGAAACACGAGTATTATATTACCAACTCCATGCAAGGAGTTACCATGTTAACTGTGGTCAGCGTATACACCAGCGTATTGGTGTATACAGATATTTTTCTTCCACGTAATGGTGACCGTGACCTAAGGGCCTATTTTAATGGTGGTCTTTTGTGGCATGCTTAAAAGTAGTCCAGTTTTACGAACCGTGATTATGGGACCAATAAAAGCGGACAAGGCGCGGGAGAAAAACTGGCATGTTCTAGATCTTGGTTTGAACTCGCAGCCTAATTCGACAAGAGCAAGAGAGAGAGAGAAGGTTCAGTTTTATGACCAGGTGTAGTGTATATCAAGTTAACAGTCACTGCTCGAGGCTCACTTGGCCAAATTTGTCCCACGTTAAACCGCTATCAGTCAGTCACACATTCTTTCCTTCATTCCTCAAACTCGGTGAAATCTTTGAAGTGTCAATCTTGAAGGAAATAATTGTCGATTTCAGTAGTGCAATTTGTCGGTGCCAATCAAGATTTCAATCTGAAGGGAAGTCGTTGGTGAAGTGAAACGACGCATCGTCACCACACGGCCTGTAAGTGTATCCCACGAAGTCGGTTGCTATCAACGACCCGTAAAATCGAGCACCTGCTGCGATATAAGTATCTCCCTTGATAAATAGTTAAATGGCGGGTATAATTCAGCTAGATGTAGACAAGTCATTAGGTCTGAACATTAACGTGAAAAACAGATCTTCAACGTCTAAACGCAGAATGACTTTGCCATGCAGCCGTGTGCGAATCAGAGCCTGTTCAGAGCTTGGTTATATATACATGACCAAGACATTTTCTGTAATGATCATTACTTCCTAAACTTGCAGTGAACATGCGCAGATATGAAATTTAATTCTGTTTCCATTTGAGGGCTATGCATCAATTTTAGCTCGTCTCCATCATGTCAAGGCTGGTAGAGATATAAAATACAAACATTAATTGTGTAATTGAACATACCCAAGAAAAATCATTCTGAAGTCTTTGACCTGCCTCTAAAGGGAAAATTTGTGTTTGCCTGTGAGTCAATAATATTACCATTTATATGACTATAAATAGCTTTGTGCACTATATAATCGTCAGTAAAAATTGAAAATCGAAACATATGTACATATGCAGACTTGAGGCGATGATTTTTGATTGAAAAGTGAGAGAATTTTGCACAGTATCTCACTGATGTACTTAATGAACATAATGAAGATATCTACGAACATCTGTGTCACAATTAAATGCTCTACTTTTTGAACACATATGTCCGATGAAGCCAAATGGCAAAGTCAAATGGATCATACTTACGCAAAAGCCCTTGTGCAGGTTTAATACACATTCGATACGTTTTAAAAGTATGGTATATATAGAGTGCACAGACATAACTGAATGGCTGGTAAGCTGAATGGAACATGCTGAGTGCATTGTAACTTCAAAAGAGTCTCCCAAAATCGGCTTCCAAGAAACAAGAGTACGTGGGAAGGTCTGCCAGCAACCTGCGGGCCCCGCCCTTTATCCTCCCACCATAATGCTGGCCGCCGTCATATAAGTGAAGTATTCGTGAGTACGGCGTAAAACACCAATCAAATAAATAAATAAATAAATAAATAAATAATCAAGAACAATCGCTTCCAACGCTTTGCCGATTAGCGTCCTTATAGGTCAGTCTGAGGTTAGAGCTCTGATAAAATAGTTTTTAACTTTCCATAGATATAACGTTAATATTAGCCATTGTTGACACTGGCATAATAACAACACTAGTGAACGATGAAGGAGGAGGATGGCATCCCACATTCATAGTCAGTGTTGTCAATCAACTCTGGACTCTAGATTCGTACTCTTGATAACGGTTATGGTTACAGTTGAAGCTTTTCCTCCAAAAGGGATGTTGTTAAGAATTTGGTCAAAACTTCTATATACACTATGCGTGTTTAATGAACACAGATCTTCCTCAAATGAATGACAATTGTGTGTAGGCCTACACTTGACAAGCGCCACTTGCTAATTGCACATTTCTAACAAAGTACAGTGACGTGTATGTATACCCGCATCTATTTATAATACTCGTATCGCCTATAACCCTATAATTCCAAAACGGACTCACTGTGACAACTCCTCTTTAGCTAGCCTCACAAATGATGCCTGCCCAAAGTTAATTATTTGAGGGAAATTTGCTGATAAGAAAGGCTAAGCTGTTTACACATTTGGCCGACAAATTTCCTCTCGGATCTCTGTGTGGTTGTTGTGGTGTGAGAGGGGACGGGCGTTACAATAGCATATGGCCGATTCCGTTGGAGAGGCCCTCTCAGTAAGTATTGATTCACGTGCTAAGCAGAGGACAGCATGGGGCGAGGGGAGAGAGGAAACCCCTGTCTCCCACCCTAAACACCACCTAACTTCTCACACGGCCAAATCGGGCTAAGTGTCTCGAACAATCTTCCTCGGCGTGAACAAATATAAATGGGATCTCTTTATGTTTTCCTCCATATTATCCTCCGTCCTCGTAATGGGAAACACATGGGGAAAAATATCTCTAACGCTTTATCGGCATTTCCAAAAATTTCTAATTTTTTACCCCTTCAAGTACAGGTTAGAAAAATATTTAGGGCTTTTAGGTGCTTTTGGCATGGTCAGGGGTTTGGAGTTTAACTGGTTTCTAATGTGGTGTACTTAAGTACAAGGACAAGTTGAGGGGTGGGGGTCGTGCCACTGACTCGGTACCCCCGGGGCACTTTAGTACGACATGTCAATTATTTTGTTCGAAAAGAAAGAACTTGAGTACATATAGAGTGGTCTGTGGTCAATGTCGATATATTGTGTCCTATATAGGTTTGGCCAACATTCCATGACGAGGACTCTGGACTGGTCCCACGTGCTCCCCAAGGCCATGTTACACATCAGAACCCACGGGAAAATGGAATTCTATCAAATTAAAACCTCACAGAGCCACATATAGGGTACATCGATAGAGAACCAATAAACAAATATCTTAAGATGATGTTTAGATCGAACGAAAAAGTCAAGCACACACACACACACACACACACACACACACACACACACACACACACACACACATACACACACACACATACACACACACACACATACACACAAACTGCGATATAGCTTTAATCGATGGTCCGTAATATAAGAACATATAATGACATAAAGTGTCATATTGCTACATTTAATATAAAGAGAAAACGCTTTTAGAGTTCATCACTTTATTAACTGGGCGTAGAGTTGGGTTAATAAATGATAAAGTAAATAAATTATACGCAGTATGTTATCATTATTTTAGTTTGGCCACTTTCGATGTTTTTTAACTGATTACATGGAGTTGTATATTTGTAATTCATTGTCCAAAGTATAGTCTGCCGAAATTTCATCTGAATCAAACCATAAGGTAGGAGAAAACCCCCTAAATCTGAGGCAAATAGGCGTCGTTTTATATCGGCATGATTTACTTTATATACTATCTATATATGGACAGTTCATCAGGCCAATAAATATGAGAACCTCCTGACAGTGTAAGTTTTTGTGCTACTTACACAGCTTTTATGGTAGTCGAGGACTCATTTGCGAAGAGAGAAAAAATCTATACCCGAAGTCGTTTATTTATTTCTGAAACAAATCTTGAAACGAGGCGAAACGCGTATCATATTAGGTATCATTTGGCGATCGTGTAATTCGAAAAAGCGGCGTCAATGACAGAAACAGGAATTGGTTTATTATCGTAGGCAGCGGTAAGCTCGTTGCAGACTTGTTTCATCCCACTCCACTAGATCACTCTACCATGTATTTTGTTAAGCTGGTATAACGGCCTTCCAGCACCGCAGTGTTGATAGTTGTGTTTGCCTGTTAGAACATCCAATCCGCTGCTGCTGTCAGTGACTACGGTTAAGGTTGGTGAAAAGCTGAGCCGGCGAGGTAATTCGGGTTATAAATCAGAGCACTGACACGTTGAGCCCCGTCTCTCACTACGCACTACCAATAGCGTCAAAAATGTTAAACATTTTGGAATTAGTGTCACTGTGTTTTCCTCAGAGGTGCGATGAAGCGTTGAACTCTTCCCGCTGGATGACTTTAACAGACGCCAAGACCCCTTCCGAAAGAAAACATTTTGGTATTTGTCATAACTCTTTCGTGGCTTTTTTCCCCTCTCTCGTCTCTCGACGCCTCCACGAGCGCAGGCTTAAACTGGTGTCTTATGGGAGGTGTGATCTAACCTATTAAGTAAAAGCTGATGCATTTTCAGGCAAATTTACAAAGAGTTTCCTCAATTATGTAAGTGTCTTTGTGAAAAAGTGAAAAGGTAATGATGATCCTGAAAAGAAGGGTAATGGTATATACTATGTAGACATCACAAAACTATCTATCACGAATGTATACAGACACCTGGAAATATTTGGTAAACTAAAATGTAGCTTATTAATCTGAAACAAAACACAAAACCGTCAAGAAATAAAAATGTCTATCTGCACATATTATTAAAATTATCGCATGCGGTAGCATACACATCAGTGTGCTTGGAAAGGAAATATTTAAGCTGTAAAGTCAATATATCAAAAACCGTATATATATTGTTTTTGTTTTGACAGACATAAAATATTAGATTCCGCAGAGGTATTTATTTGCTCACTTGACGATTCCGAATCATGAACATCGAGTATTTAACATAAAAAATCCAGTTTCTGAATAAAGCCCATTTTGTCAAGTAATTCGAGCAATATACACAAGTTATATTATGGACGCAAATCAAAAGGAAACTAATTGTTTGATAGGGCTTAATAGTGACACTTATTTGGATTAAAGATTAAGATTAAACCCATTTCAAACCATGAAGAAAATAGAGTTTTATTTCCTGTGTTTAGTCTAGAAAAATTGATGTACATTCACAAAACAAATTAAAGCACATAAAAGCATATTGAAATATTTATTTCATGCATGGTCATGTAACTCTGTAGGAATTAATTTTACAAAATGATTTTTAAAATGCTCTGATAGGAAAATTTATTTATTTATTTATTTGATTAGTGTTTTACGCCGTACTAAAGAATATTTCACTTACACGACTTCGGCCAGCATTATGGTGGGAGAAAACCGGGCAGAGCCCGCTGAAAACCCACGACCAACCGCAGGTTGCTGCAAGACCTTTCCACTGATAAGAAAGCAAACTCTGTATAATTGCACCGATTTTAACTGACGCCCAACGAAGAAATAGCATGTGACAAATGATAGAATAACTGTGCACTTAGTGTATGAGATATAAATAAGTTTCAATAACGCTAGTGAAACTATTACAAAAAACTGCGCCGTACGTGGGAAGGTTTGCCAGCAATTTACGGATTGTCGCCGGTTTCCTCCCACCATAATATTAATAAGTGAAATATTCTTGAGTACGGCGTAAAACACCTATCAAATAAATAAATAAATCAAAAAATTGCGTTCAAAAGGTATGAGTTCCGAAGCTGTAAAGGTTGGAATTCCTATTTACGGCCAAAACTTCAGTGCATTTATGTGGAAATTAAATGACGAAGAGCAAAACTATTAAGTGCATCCTTTGCCTCTGCATGTGTGGGTTACGATCGATATTTCCAGAAGAGGCATTGGGACTTGAAACAAATTCATCTCAAAATAGTTGATAAATATCAACTGTTATGAATTAATTCCTTCATACAAATTCGTCAGTTTCTTTCAGAAGGGATTGTTAACTCGTATTTCATGCTGCCCCACCTCCTCTTCCGTTTCTATGCTCGCATTCTGGTTCGCACATTTATTCTCCGGAAAATAACGCGTTATTGAAGCCAAGTCGAGATATAACAAGGATAAGTAGAGTCTAATAGTGATTCTGCCAGACGAACAAACGCCGGGCGGTGAAAAGGGAAAAGCATTAGTATGCAAACAAGCCAGCCGGGGCAGGAATCGATGGCTCTGGGGTCAGGCCAAATAGGAGCGGGCAGGTGGAGAGTCTTGCTCTAACAGAGGTTCATCGGATACGAGTCACATAATTAGCGGTATCACCGCGATCGGCAGCAGGAAAACTGCCGTTTATCTTCTTCCGGTAACGCGTATTATCCAATTGACACGCGATAGCATCGCTCTCCGCACAGAGTCGTTTTGTAAATGGATATAATTTGAGGAGAAGGTTCTTTCATTACGCTGTAATACGCGATGGATGGTTCCAATGAAGAACGACGCTCGCCAATACGGATATAGGGTAAATGGCTTGTTATAACTTTGGCATTTTTTTTTCAGCCAGGCCTACAGCGGGTTATTTATCGGATCCTTGTGTTGGTTCTCAAAGGCTTCCTTATTGACGGATTACCGCCAATTCCCCTCTCCGATTGGAGGGTGTCAAGTGAACCAGAGACGTCAGAGCTGGACCGAAGTTAGCTTCAAATTGGCTATCCAAGTCTCTTTTTGTCTATTAAGACAAGAGTATAATGATGAAACGTCCATAATTGGATTTGTATGCGATAACAATGGCTTCTTAAGGCGTGCACTCAGACATATAGGGTGTTGCCTGTTAGGATAGATGGACTGGTCATTAAGTGGCATTATGGGCGTCTGTGCCATCTGAGGAATGGCCATTTTTTTCCATTTCTAAACATAACAGAATTTGGCAGCATGAGTTTATTGTATGGCTTTTTGGTACCTTAAGGGTGCTTTAAAAAAAGCAAAACAGTTTAATCATGTGTCATGCAGTTTATAATTTCTTAAAGTATGACATGGAAAATTTCCTTTTATGCTGTTTAATAACGTCTATTTTATGTTTTTATGAAGCTTTGGACATTTTTTAGATATTTAAAAAAGAATTTCTGAAAAACTGGCATCGAACCAGTTTGAACTATAGCCTGCTAAAATCTTCATAAAAGTTATAGGTACAAACACTATACACATTGGTTAAGGAATGTCGTTTATCACTTGGGGCGATGGTTTTAATACATTGTGAAATTATCTGAGGATTGCTATCAAGGATTCACTTTGGAATATATATATAATATATATATATATATATATATATATATATATATATATATATATATATATATATATATATATATATATATATATAGATGTGCAAAAACATCGCTGAAAGTTATCGTACATCTAAAGACGTGTTGTGAATTAAAGTAGAGAATGTACTTTGTTCAGGATTCTATGCAAGACGGTAGGATTTCAAACATATACTAAACGTGACCAAATCTGTCGCTGACAGAGAGGTTCGTTTGATCTATTACAAGGGGACCATGCAGAAGAGTTGCGGGGCTTTAAGGGTAAACGAAGCCCCATTTGGGCATCACGGATACAGGTTTAGAGGCCATACCCCGGGAATTAACGGGCTCTTTTCACCCCACTTTGTTCGCAATCCCCACTCATCAGTTTGAACTTAAGTCGCCTTTAGAATCGCATTTATGTCATTGTAATAAAAACAAACTCTTACGGAGCCGAGTCATTTGTAAAGGGTCGCCAAAAGTAAAAGATATTTAACGACGCGTCTTTTTAGTTTCGCTTATAGGAGGTAAACCGATGCCTGACGGTCGGCCGGGATTAGATAAATGTCCAACGGCTATTGTTGGTTGATGATAGCGGCGCACTGACTGTGTTTTCGTGCTGTGCAACACGACTCGGGCACCTGTCCCAGCAACCCGCCTACAAACTCAACCATTCTACTCATTATCCCTGCATTAAACTCCCAGATTAGCCTGTTAACAGGCAATGAAAACGAATTTAAAGGTCGGGCTGCAGAATGCTCTTTGCCAAGGAGTCTCCGTCGGCCCCAGTACAATTTGTGGTTCACTTGACTCGGTATCGCATGCGCACAACATTAGACCAAACCTACAAATCTCTGACCTAAGTCTATTACTGGATACACCCTGATGGATACTGGTGTAGTGAGTCCGATTGATAACCCAAAGGTCCGGGACTCAATGCCGGCTTGGGTCATCCCAAGGACTAAAATCGACAGTTGATATATACTGGCTTGACTTCCCGTCCCTTGAGCACAGTAGGTTTGACCAGAGATATTGGTCTCTGCGATATCAGTATTAAGTGATGTCTTTTCTAGTGATGCAGCGCTATTAAACATCACGGCTATATAGGACGGGTGGGCTACAAGGAGACACCGATATAAAATGGCCGAAGTAACTTTGAAAGCGTTGTATAGATTTCATAACACACAAACTCATCGGTCTTAACACCTGTCCAGTCGAAAATAAATGAAGCTTGTGTCAGGGATGTAAAAAAGAGAGAACACCGTTACTGGAGTGATCCATATCAAGATTCCTACACTCACCTGCACATTGAGTTCGTCTTGGTGTTTAGATTTAATGAGACTTATAAGATTATTGGCCCGGTTTCCTCCCACCATAATGCTGGAAGCCGTCGTATAAGTGAATTATTCTTGCACGAGTACGGTGCAAAACACCAGTCAAATAAATAAATAAATAAATTGCGAGATCATTGTGAAATTCTTGTTAGCATGATAGTTTTGTTTTTCATCCGCCAACTGAACATTACAATTTACATTACATCACTCAATTCTTGTATTCCTCAAACTGGAATGCATTGATAACATATGCTTTAAATAATAGGGTTTACTATCACACTTACAAATGTTTATATTATTATCGTCAATGTAATGGTTATATCAAAGATGATTAATTGAATGTACAACTTATAGAATTAGTTTGACAAATCAGATGAAAATAGCTATGTGGCTATTATAAGCCTGGTTTTGTCCATAACATCACATACATGTATATATATATATATATATATATATATATATATATATATATATATATATATATATATATATATATATATATATATATATATATATATATATATATCTATATATATACTTCTTCTAGTTTTTATATTCATCTTTATGACGAACATCTTGTGGACTTTATGAAGTATGTACTAAAGCTTGGATGAGAGCAAATCCGACGGGAAATTGTTTGACGTGAGTGTCTTTAGAATGCAAAAAAATGCCAGCACTTGCTCCAGAGACCCCCTTCGGTGGCCTAATTGTTAGTGCTTCCACCTCGAAGTAGGGGGACGAGGGATCAAACCTTGGTTGGGTCATACCAAAGACTTCAAAAAATGGCACTTGTTGCCGCCTCGCTTGGTGCTCAGCAATGAAACATGACTCGTGGGCCCAGCGTCAGCATAATGTGACTGGGTGGGGTGTCATCCCTGGTGCCTTCGGTATGATGCTTTAGTGGCGACATGAACAAACCCAAAGACTCCTCGTCGTATGACTGGAAAATTGTAAACGTACACGACGTAAAACTCTAAACATCTATGCATACATACATACATGCATACATACATGCATACCTGCATACACCCATACACGCACGCATACATACATACACACACACATACACACGCACGCAAGCAGGCACGCACGCAGGCACGCACACGCACGCAGGCACGCACACGCACGCAGGCACGCACACGCACACATGCACACACACACACACACACACACACACACACACACACACACACACACACACACACACACACACATATACATACATACATACATACATACATACATACATACATACATACATACATACATACATACATACATACATGCATATACTGCTCCAGAAATTGTCTTTGCCCATACCTACAGGTCTTATTTCCTTCTTTGTTACCTTTTCTTGACTCAAATTCTATATACATTACTGTAATGTGTAATGGACTAAAATGCAGGCATTATAATGCGACCACACGACCTGTTTTCTTGATATATGCATAACATTTCAGCCCCATCGATACAGACCTGTCATCATATTGATACCGTTTATTCTAATACTAGTATATCGTGCAACTTGTGCGTGATGGATACTGTTTGCATGACCTCATTACGATATGGCTGATGGAAATGACCTACCGGTTAATCTTGTGCTTCTAGGCCCATTTGATTGGGCAGACAACTTCAGATGCGAGGCAGCATAATAATATATATAGGTATGGAAATGATTTGAAAGCTTGGACTAAAACTCTCGCTTCAGCGGCAAGCCCTTATGGCAACTGAGTTGCGCGCACGCTACAGTATAAATCACTGACAATGGTTTTGAGGATTTGATTGATTGGTGTTTTACGCCGTACTCAAGAATCAAGGGTTTGATAGATTGATTCTAACTGGCGATGAGGAGTCGTTATATGCAAAAGGGTGAGTTAGTAAAGGTGGAATGGCAGTTGCATTTATGTGTTCACGACGATATAAATATCTACATGTCGATGAAAACTCTTGAAAGTGGTTTGGTGTATAAAACTGATTTTTAATATGGGTATATGTAAAGCATATGTGCATGAAGTATAGAATAAACTATAGTTTGAATGAAAGGCTGTTCATCAGGTGATCTGTTTTAAATTTTGTTTAATGCGAAAAATAGGCGTAAAGGAAACTATTTTCGGAGGGATTTCTGTGAAAGTCTATTGTTTGATAGATCCTAACACACAAATTACTTCCAATTCTTAGATACAAATTGATTACACTAAAGGAAGGGACAGTCCTATAAGTTACTTCATCAGATCCTCCCCAATACATCACTTTTCTTCAGAATACTTTTCAAGATTAAGAAAAATGAAAATTCTAGAGAAAAACTGCTCACACAAGACATCTGTATATATTTCATAGGTGAAGACTGTTAATCACCCAAGAAGAACTGAAAAAGTTTTTATTCTCTCTAAAACCCATAGTTAAGGGATAATTTGCAGAATCGTGAATGTAGCAAGAGATTTCGTGCACCAGCTCGAAGGGTGGAGAAGGAACAACAGCTAGGAGGAATAACTTATAAGTCTCGTATATGATTTGTGATATCTTTTCGTATCTTTGAAATCATTAACAAAATATTCTCAATACTGTATTTATTAAAGTCAGAATGTTACACTGGAATATAACCGAGTATAATCTCCGCGTCAGTATCACTTAATACATGGTTTATAGATGAAGGCATAATTCACTGACAATTGTCATCTAAAGTGTATGCTAATACGTATACGAATATCTGAAGTGAACCATTGATTCGCACCACTTGTAGATGGTATTTGAAAATTTCCTCAGAGTTTGTTTAACATTTGCTGATTATCTAGGGCATCCTAAGGTCAATGTATCAATAACTGTACATATGCTTTGTGTTGATATTGCTTTAAAGACGGTTTGACTTCTGCCGGTTTGCCCAATTTTCTTGCTCGATTCTAGTAGTCGGTCGCAGTCAGGGGCGATTCCCGGTGCAGATTTGTGCTGCAGAATCAAAGGTATCGCTTTTCTGGTCTTGGTGGGACATCCAACCATCCCCAAAAGCCAAAGAGGAAAATACCATTTTTTAGGGCACACGCCTAAACGTTGTTTTGTTTTACATGTATCTGTGCTTTTGCAACTCTAGACGAATCTTGGTCCAATCGCCAAGATCTCTTTTAAAACAGCAGGCAGTGAATGGCTCGTTTGCAAGCCTCTTCTAGCGCTGTAAGTAGGCACTTTGCACCGGCTCTTTGTTTTGAAAATCCTGCTACTCGCAGAATCATTTTGTCAGCACGAATACTCGGATTTCTCACCGTATCAGCGCCATGTTTTCCTGCTGGGCCAAACTGAGATACTGTCCTCGGAATAACAAAAGTGGAAATGTCACCCTGGACACCCGCTGTAGCGTGGATATTTCCCCAGAAGCCTCGAAAAAGCTATCGCCTGAGAAACAGCGTGCGACATATTAGATAAGTCGACCGGCCGTTGTGGATGACGCCCTCGTGTAGTTTGGAAAGAGCATTGTTGCCAATTAGGCCCGATAGCTTACACGACCACGTGGACCGTCTGTCTGTTTGTTTGTTTACCGGCAAGTAATTACCACAAGGCCCCACGTGCTAATTAAATAAATAGGGACCATAACTCTGACCTCACCACCTAATGTGCATTTAGTAGCATAAAAGTGTAAATGGTAATAGAGGTAAACAAACTGTGTGAATATATCCACATAATTAAATTTTACATATAAAAATAGTTACATATATATATATATATATATATATATATATATATATATATATATATATATATATATATATATATATATATAATGTGAAAAAACACAGGCAACCCCTATCACGCCATATTGTTAACAAATAATTGCATCAAATAAAAGCATGGGTGCAAAAGTATACATCATACACGGTAGTTCACTTTCGCCTATTTGCACATGAATGTAGCTTATGCAAATATAAGGCCATGATCAAGACTTAAGATGAGAGAACTGGACCTAATGTTAAAGGGATAACAATAATATCTGTCTATGACTGTATAGTTATAGGTTGATTTAGAAACCTGTGTTTTTATGCGCAATTCAGTGTTATTCAGTGCTAAAAGCAAATAAAGAAAATGCCTTACACGACAGCAAAATGTCAAGCCGTACACTTCACAAGACTGTATATTATCATTGTAACTCGTTTTGTTTGTACAGTGTGGGCTCATTATTACCCCAGTATCTTTTGCATCTATATAGCTCACGGGAATCGAATACAGCCGGATTTTAAAAAAAACCTGCACCTATACATTTATAACCTTTGTGATTAACTTCATAACCCTTCCACTTAATCTTAACTTCTAACTGGTGTTTTTGTTGCACAGATGGTCCCAAGTTTACAGAATGCACCTTTAGGCGCACACAATATAACTTACATGTTTTCGGGGACACAGTAGGTGACCAAGCTCTAACCTGTTGGGCTGAGCTCACTGCCAAAACGTTTAAGGAGGACGCAATGGAACCCCAAATACCGATATGTGTATGTACAGAGTGTACTTTTTTATACACCGTAATTAAAGTCAGGATTATTTACCACAGAACGTGTTGGGATCTTAAATAGTTTAGGGTGTGCTAATATACGGTAAATTCTTCCCAGGACCCCTGTTCCCGTGACGATCACCAACGATTGCCAGGCTGTTTTCAGAGATTTCTCGGATTGACTGAACTCTTTAATCTCTCAAACAGTTTCAGTATGGGTCCAAATTGAAGCCAGCCCTGTTCTTCACTGAAGCAGTGAGCTTGCCCCCTGTGCGGACAGCTGAGTGAATGGCGCGAGGAGCACGATCACTTATCGTCTGCTCACTGATTTCATCGGTATCCCTGACTTAACTCATCAAGCATCGGTAATGTTTGGCGGTGACACCAAGTGTCTTATCTGATCGCGGACAAGCCACGAGTCGGAATCATCAGAAAATTACTCAATAAACACTGACCGATGAGCGAAATCAGCCAGTGACTGCCGGAAATGACAGGAGCAAATGGCCGCAAGGTTTGCGTGGTGGTCACACACGACACCGGAAACGCTGAAATGGCTGTTAAGGAAGAAATCAGAAAGAAATATGTTACCGGTTAGGGTATCCAAATTACATTCCGATATCAAGGTCATTCATTTACTCCTAAGGTTTGACTACACTCGAATTTGTGGATTCAGAAGACAACACTGAAAGTTTCATTTGATAAATAACTTGCGCGAGTATACATGTTACGCCTCTTCATACACGTTATAAATAACAACAACAACTTTAACTTTATCTACTCAACTGGTACAACTTGTGTGGCCAAGTGTACTTCTATACACGACGACTTTCCTTTCTGACAATATAGCTGCTTTAGAAGAGACCTTTAAAATGCATGTGAACGATAACGTTGAGAAGAACAATTGATGCACCAGTTTGACTATTGCATGACTTCAGGTAAATGGTCCCTTCAATGGTAAATATTTAAATACATATGCATTAACATGCCGCGTATATTTCATTATGACTTATATTGCAAATCGATGGAATGAGTATTATGGATCTTGACATTGGTCTTGTACATTTCGTCAATGCCTTGTGTATTCATTAAACGAATTCTTGTCGATTATGCCCATCCATTAAATAAAGTATACATTTATTAATAATTGAGGAAAACAATTCTCTTTCTATTGGAGGAAAAAGTTGAAGTATGAGTTTTGGCAAGAAGATACATTCACGAGACTTAAGAATACATTGTCTGTGTATTTATATAAACATTTTATTCAGCCCTTTATACATCTATCGCCACACAGATTTAGTAGAGTTGAACAATTATAGTTGTCACAATCCAATTCCGGACAAAAACGTAATCGTGTTTTTGTCAGTCTATTGATATAGCCCGGATCGATGGTGAGAGACTGCTCAAAGCCTGCGCTCTTCTAGCCGCGGATATATGGCTTTAGCGTATGTGGTCCACATTATACAGGTCTGTAAAAACTAATGGATGGTGAATAGAGTTACCACAACACCTTTTAACCTGCCGAATCTATCATCAGCCTCGCCGTGTACTAGCTCCAGTACATGTGCCCTGAATTAGGCACAGCCGGCAGTCGAGATGACTCCCTCTTTCATAGCTGCCCCGATTTCCTCACCGAACTTGTTCTGGGGGTAATGGAATAACCATCAGCCTTAGACAAAGGCCCCCACCAGGGTGGCGGTCTTCACTTGCCCTCCACACCTACAACGTCCAGCACTATTATATCCGGTCCGTTTTGACATTTAGAGGATCTGAAAAAGCAAAATTCCGCACTTAATCGTTTCATGTGAAACCGGAAAACCTAAGTGTTTATGACTATAGAACACTGTGTTTCGCGTATATCCAATAGTAAATACAGCGCCACTAAGCCACTCTTCTGACACTGGAGTGCTGCTCCTTGGAAAAAAACAAATAGAAAAAAAAAATAGGGCGAATTTATTTTATATGAATCCATAACTATGAGCTAATCTGTATAGTTCATTGAGCATTTTGTACTGTGATATAAGTGGAGATAATTTAAAAATTTAAAACAGTATTATTTAACATACATCTCTAGTCATTGAAGTTACCTTGTATATGTGACAAATAACAAAACTATTTTAAACAATATATCTATTGAGTTGGTCACAAAAATTCTCCATAAAACTGATGGCTTTGAAAGTGTAGGGCCTATAAATCAAGGTTCCAGTAAACCGGTCCACATTCTGATCCAGAACGACTCTGCAGAACCCGTAAACTGAGAAATACATGAACACATGTTTTTCTAGCCACCCCATTGTTGATAATGACGGTTTTAAAGCGCCCCTTACTGTTAGACTAAGAGACCTGGTCGCTCATCAATTGGCTTTAAGATCGATTCAGACGTGTCTATTTGCCGAAAATTATCTTTTCGTCCTCCAGGGCCCGGCTCTTAGATCTCAACAATGGGCTTCTTGCTCACAAGTGTTTTCCAAAAAACTTGTCCAATCTATACTTCGGTCCCCTGAGACATCCTGGACGAGAACCTAAAGACAATTCTCAGTGCCAGTTACTCATTGATAACGGGTGCTTTGCTTTCTCCGCGGCTTGATAAGAAAACGACTCATTTAGACTTCTCTCTCTTTCTCCACCATTCAAACAAGAGGATCGTCAATTCGCCCGTATTAAAAGCACCACCTATTATCCCTTTCGCTCAAATGTCGACAAAATGATGACATTACCATAAAATTATCGTTGAATCGGCTCAGCTGGGCGACTGGTGCTACAAGAGGGAGACGTATTAGTCTCAAGGGTTCTCGAATTTGCAAAAGAAAGGCCAAATTACTGTCGTTAGCGGGAGAATTATTCGGCTGTTGTGGCGCGTGCCATTGTTGTAAGCAGCCACTCCCAAACCGCAGTTTGCCGAGGATAGTGTATAAACGCCCGCCTTGCAATGTTCGCGTTGAAAGAACAAAATGAGGGGATGTAAGATGAGAGTATTAATCAAGGGAAATTTCACGTCTTTAATGTATGTTAGCGCTGTGTGTTACACTAAGTGAAGCCCAGGCTGATTCGCTACAGGCACCATTGACGAGGTACTGACAGAAGCGGAGCAATTCGGCCATGATATTTATTGTTTGGCGTCAAACCTCTACGGCGCCCATTAGTAAGACAACACTCTTTTATTACCAAAGGTACACAAACCTCATTATGCCGATAATATACGGGCCCCTTGGAAATTTCGCCGCCTTTCTTTATACGTGGTCTATGGTCGTGTTACGCGCACACAACGCCCGCAATGTCCACGGTCAACCGTTGTTACTGAAAACATATTTCCATTAAACGGTGATTCCTATAGGTTATCAGTCGTACAAGCGTTTTTTTTTTTTTGACAGAATATCCCCTTGTTCAGGTGAGGATTTTGTTTGCCGATATTCTGCCTTGTGCTGAGCTCATTGTATCCACTTAATCAGCTCCTTTCAGATGCACATCGATTTTGATCTGGTTATTGTATTCTGTATACATCCTCAATCTGCCATCCATTTTCTCAACTACATCACATGTACTTCACAACATCTTCTCGCTCCCGCTCAACCCACTTCTCCATCATCAAGTATTTTCAAGTGGTTCAATAAAGAGAGATTAATAAACCTGATAATTTAAAACTCATCTGAATCGTATTTCAAGGACTAATTGCACTTGTACAGCTGAGTCGTGCAGGTTCATACTATACTTTTACCATAGCAAGAAAATGCAAATGAACAAATAAATAAATAAATAAATAAATAAATAAATAAATAAATAAAAAAGCATACAGTCACTTGCATAGGATTCTCCCTTTATTATATTTATAAATATATATATATATATATATTAATAAAAGTAGGCCTACTCAATTTTTATGAATCACTGAGAGGAAGAAAAATAACCGTTCACCTAATCATTACATTAAATGCTAATTAATTTTTGTATGATATGAAACTTGGAAGATTCAGTACTGGGGAGAGCTACAGAGTAAAATTCAGTTCCAGTATTTCGTTATAGCCCTCGGTTTTGTTCATCATCTGTCGTGTGATTAGCGCTAACGAAATTAGCAGTAATGTAATCAAAACAATAGAGAGAGGATACATCGGGGATTCACGCAACCTACGTGTAGCGTTGGTGGCATATGGGAAGTATCAATACTGGGGTCCATTTCATGAGGTAGAATTACACCTATTAATTAGTTTGGCTATTTACATTGACAGATTTAAATATGTTAGCACGTGTCATCTTAATATTATTACAAGTGACTATTACTTCACACGTATAAGCAAATCACAGATGTCTATTAACATACTTAACCCTCTGATAAATGTATTTAATAGCCTTGGTTTAAATGGCTCGATAGTGTATTTTTTTCGACGATTAATTCACTGGATTTATTCTTGTGTTTACGTAGCAGATAATTCGTTTCGTATTTCTCTTTATTTTTGTCACTCTCACAACATCTTTAAAACTTTAAATGTATATATAACACCCCCCCCCCCCCCCCAAAAAAAAAAAAAATTGAGAACAAAATTGCAGATAAATGCCACATATGGGCTGGCAGTATAATAAAGAAGCATGCATATGTAGACATTTTTGGAATTGATTTTAAAGCACACTGTTGTGGAAAAGTTTTGTTGTCCGTGACAGAGAAGAGGACAAAATTGGACATAAAGCGGTATAGACTTCGGTCATTTCACGACCATAAGAAAATGATATTCAGTCAAGAGATATAGACAATATTTGAGGTATGTCCTACCTGTTTGCCCAGCTAAAGGCCTGGGTCTCGAACCCTTCCCATGGGACTGTGCGTAACCCATTCCCACAACTTTAATTCGACAAACAATAGCAAGCATGCCTGTGCACGTGCACAAACACGGCTGTCCGTTTCCCCCGGGGGACGAGGAGTTGAACCCAATCCCCTCCATCACGCTCGGGCTTCCCGGTACCTTCCCTTTCTCAAAGGGATGTAGCATCATCCATCCCACGATGGTTTCATTTGCCTATTCCAGCGCCCACGGAAGATGGTATTAATTAGGGTATCTCCACCCCTAACAACCAACATGAAACTTACACAAAGCGTTCCTCGCCCGTCCATTGGAATTCAGAAAAACAACTGTGATTTTGCGTATCCTCCTTCGATCCTCAAGACAATGGTTTACTTTAGTGTCAGTGGGAAAATTATAAAACGCTAAAAAAAATTGTCTGTATAAAATCTGTTTACACTGATATATCCACTTTTTATATTGTGGATTTAGTTAGGCAATCTTAGTGTGCTAAATGCTGTTTTTGTAGGGGCAATAAAATTAAATGTGTACAGGTCTTAATGCAGAGAATATCTATATATCAAGCCACTCACAGGATAGACTATACATTCGGCCTTCTACCACCCGGGAATACAAACACGGTGCCCTCTGCACCGAAATCATACCAGAGGACGAAGTTGTATCTTCCACGGTCCGTGGTGCTCCTGAATTACCTCGGAATCACCGCAACTCCAGTCAGCCAATGATCGTCTTATTTTGCAGTTGTGCCCTCAATTAAATTGATAGCCAATTAGAGACGCCCTCCGAAATTAATCGCGGGTTGCTATCAATTAAACCGTGATGATATCTGCAGGCACGCGCGCCTAACCTCTGCGCATGCGCACATAAGCCCTTGAATAGAAAGTGCACTTGTTCCTTGGAGTGTTAAGAACAGTCGGATGGCCTATGATCGGACAGTACGGACTGTTGACACTAGCCAGTAACTTTACACACAGCCACTCCTCGCTGACTGGAAAACACGGATTGTTTGTAAATTAACAGAAGGCGGAGGCCTCTTGTAGATTCTGGAGCTAACCTGTCCTAGGGTAAAGTTGTGGCAGAGATTGTTGTGGGATGGAAGGGGTGGCAAAAAGTGCCTCCCCGGGTCTAAGTCACAGCCCCGGCTCCGTCTACAGTGAGGACTCTATCAGCGATACTACCCCCAACAACCGACGAGCCATGTCACCTAACCTAAGACGGGGGGACGGGATGTGGTGCTCAGAGTCGGACACGGAATCCCCAACCGGTGGCGCCCGATCACCGTCAAGGTCCCCGGCCCCTGCCCACCCACGGCACCCCGTCCCTCGTGCACCTAAACGAGAGAGACTTGAGGGTCCTCAACCGGCCCACCAGCAACCCCCTTCATCTTGCCTGTCCCGCCAAAACGGCACACACTCTGGACCCATCCAACACGCCCACGGTCAACCTGCACGCATCAACACGACGGCTTTCTCTGTCCTCGATATCTTAGATCCTGCAAAGTTTACGGGATCAGGGACAACGACGAAGAAAAAGGTGTGGCATCCGTGGCTTGATGAGAACTCGATGATAAGCAACGATGAAAAACTGGAAGAGGACATTCACACAGGTAAGCTCACAAATATACACACAGGGAAATACCGGTCTATCTGTATGAGTTATCTATAAAAAATTACCCAGTTATGTCTAGTTTTAACTATAAATTTTTCACATTTCTGATTTGCACTGTTCACTTGAATCAACAGTGTAAAAATGTACAACTGGTCGAATAAGAAAATTAAACGGGGACTATGTCCTCGTTTTGATAATGGCCCAAACTGCATGTGAATTTGTCTCTTTAGTGAAGGCTGTGTCCCAGAAGGTATTACGACAGACAATAAGGCAGACGGACATTAGGTTGCAATAAAGTGTACTGAAGGTTAAATATGTTTTTATATTTTGCTGAGTTTTTTTTCTCTACTCCAAGTATATTCTGATTTTTTGATGCTTTAGTGTAACGAACAGTGCATAAAAACCCTCCTGTATTAATATTGTTTAAAATAAATAATTATAGATAGGATCTGTAATTTTAACATGATAAATTAAAATATCGAAATACTTAAATGTAAAATATACTGTATCTTTATCATTTATTTTTTGGCATTTTTCAATGTAGAATAAATAAGCAGGAAAAGCAAGACAATTTGAAAACAAATTTATGTAACACATCACACAAACACATGATTATTTTAAATCTGAATATCCTCATAAATAAATCTGAAAAAGTAGACTGAAAAAAATAAAACGGAATTAATTGAAAAAAAAATGGTCCTATTACCATTTGGACGAAAATCGACAAGACACTTGATGCGCTGACTTTTATAAGTCGTTCTTATAATTCATTTTTAAATTATAAAATTTGCGTGATGACAAGACCTCCCGATGTAGTCTGTGATTTAACAAACTTTTACACAACAGTTTTACAAAAGAACAGACGGACAACCATACACAACAGACTCAACAGCCTTTGATGTTACACAATATAGCGATGAATAATTTAACTATCGCTTAAGTGACGTCTGTGAAAAAGAGAATAGTTTCGCTCTTTGTGGAAAGATCTATTTACCGAGGGGTCATGTGCATTGTTTTCTAAGCACATGTTTTTGTGGCGATATCTTAAGGGTTTATTAAGTGAGCTGACTAAATAATTAATTAAATCAATAGAATTTATAGATTTGGTAAACAGGTTCCGCAGACTGGGCCACGCCTGTCCTTGTGTTGAGGAAGTCTGTGTTGACGTATATACTTCATGGCCGTGTGTTAACCTCTGCGTTTCCACCACAGCCAACAATTCACGATGTTGACTTACACGCTGCTACTTAATTAGCTACCATACTATATAAACTTTCGGCGCGTTATTTACAAATTTGTCCTTAGGATTACGAAGAAATGTTGGAGAGAAACTGTGACGAATAATACCGTACAAGATAGCACTAAACTTCCATCATACACTGCATGGTCTTTGGCTACGATTTTTATTTGATGAGGCAAAATGAAACTAAACAAGCCAACATACATGTTCCAACTTTACATAAAAATGTATTTTCGAAATAAATATGTTTCATAAATCGCGTTTAAAATATGTACTTTTGGACTGCAAAATATATGGAGAATTTAATTTAAAAAAAAAATTATTTCCGAATAAATAGGTCTGTGCACTCAGGGAATACGTAAAAATTGTCTAAGTTTATTTTTTATTTATATTTAAATCGTGAGCACACGATTACAAATGAACTTCAAAAATCACTTGCACAAAAACGATTATGAAAAACAATCTTCCTTGAATAATTGTTTTTGTCGGTCATTTTTTGGTGGTAAATTATCTAATTGCGTAACGATTTCTTTTGTGACAGATGGAAAGAGTGACAGCGATGACATGGAAAGCGACGATGATCCTGAGCGAGAAAAGTTAGGTTTAGATGGTTTGAAGAGTGATGATGATGACGACAATGAAAATGGCAGCGAAAGGAAGAAACACAAGTCCGGGGACTCAAACAAATCGGGCAAGCCCCGCAGAGCAAGGACAGCTTTTACATATGAACAGCTGGTGGCGCTGGAAAATAAGTTCAAAACCACTCGGTATTTATCTGTATGTGAAAGACTGAATTTAGCGCTGTCCTTAAATCTTACAGAGACTCAGGTTAAAATCTGGTTCCAGAATCGACGGACGAAGTGGAAAAAACAGAACCCAGGCATGGATGTGAACAGTCCAACCATTCCGCCATCAAACAGTGGACTACCGGGCTACTCCTCGCCTTATTCCTCAAATCTTCTGTATAGCCAGGGTCTTCATCCTTATTTACAAAATCCCAGCTTATTCGGGCCGTTGGGTCTGTTCCGTACAGCGAGCCCATACAATGGACAACCATATCATTTATACCACCCTTACTTCAGCCAAACCACGTAGCCTCGATAGAGGCGTCATAGAGTGCCATGTAAAACTGTCTCGCCTCGGGAGTTCAAGCACGGGACTGAAAAATAATATTCGGCCGGGAGAATAGAAAACATCATGTGCCAGAGAAACGGAAATCCAAGTGTTCAGTCAATTGTATTAATATCGCGGCACGGGAAATATGTCGGGGAAGCAGGATTTCACCGAGACATTTGTGGTGTTGAAAGTATTACATAACTGTGTGAATGAGTCTGTTAATAATTTATCAGAGTGTATGAAGAAGAACAAAAGTTATATGTTTAAATGTACATATATATTATATATACATATATTTGAAACCTAGCCACTGATCGTTAAAACCGTGGTTATGTCATACAGCAGCGTAAATTTGGGTCATCTTCAAAAATGCTGTATAAGAATTTTTGTTTTCATTGATATATATGTTAAAGACAGATCTCAAAACAAAGTCCAGACTTAAACTTAGTGCTAGACTGTGGTTACTTTTCGGTAGAATCTGGTCATCAGATACAGAAAAGTGGATTAGACAGTATCATCATATTTGTATACTATGTGTTCTTCTGTGTCAAGTGCTTTACCAGCAAGGTTGTACTGTATTTCACAAACTCCAGAATGCCATGACAATGTTTCTTGTATGTACCAGAATCTGAACCTCGCCGCTTGTCGCGAAGTATGGAGTTCTAATAATTTACTAATTTCAAATTGTCATGCACTTAAAATTTGTGTTACACACATGATGAATTTTATCAGTTTCAATGAATCACGAGGCTTGAACAATTTTCTCTCTTTCTTTGCTGAATATTATAAGTTAATTATTTCTTCTGAAAACTTTTGTTCTTTATTTTACTCTTGTGCCAAATTTAGTCCACGCTCGCTGAATGTGCTGCTTCGTTCAGAAAATTCAGAAACTAATTTATCCTTTTCAAAATGACGTATGCCATAAAACTCTTAACAGACATCTTTTGACAGGGAATTTTATTACTTTGAATTCCAGTTTGCAAACTACACTATCAACAGTGCGCTGTTATCCTAATACTTTGAAATATCTCTAACGATTGCATTTAATACACAATTTCCATTTTATGTGTTTTTCCTTTAAACTTGTATATGTATAAAGACGTCGCCGTCGTGTATATTTTTTTCAGGTTTAAGTACATCTTGTTTACTCTAGTACTTTCCTTATAATATTTCTCAGCTGAATTTCTATATAAAATGGTTACAAAAGACTTTCTTATGTAAGGTATAAGGTACCATCTTGAGTGAAAATAAATATGATTTCTGATCATTTCAAACCTGTGACATTAACTGTTTACTCCCAGTGATAGCCCCTTTTTACAGTAATACGTTCCCTGGTCTTTGCTTATATACTACATCAACCAGTCGTATCATTTACAGTCATGTTATCTCAGGTGCTGCTGTATATATAAATAAATTATGTCCAATCTTATGTTGATACAAACTGTGTCACTGCGTTATGTTTTGTCTGCATGGTACAAGTTTTAAATTGTCAGGAAAATTTCGAACACAGTGCATGTTTTGGACTTACATATCAGTATAGTAAAGCTAACATTGTATATTTTGTTATAATGAGAATGATAAAAAATCGCATTACAATTGTCTTTCAGCTTCCAGTATGATTATACGAGTATTTTTTTTAATCTAAGTTTTGCATATGATGAAATAACGTCGAACGATTTACAATACAGCATCATATAATATAGTGTGTTAAAAGGTATAGGTTTTAGGTGTTTGCAAGGCTATGTTATCAGCCTGGAAAATCATGTCTAATTTTCTCTACTAGTCAGTTCGATTAAGCACCCTTGCCTACTAATAAAAGTCCGGAATGTTTCCGGTCCTCTTGACAGCCGAATTGAGGAGAGGTAGTGGGGGGATAAAGAAGTTGGGAGGGGGGGTCTGGGTATAGGGAGGAGGAGCGACCAATTCTCTTCCATCACGACGTGTTAGTCACACAGTATTTTACCGTAACCTTCCATGGCCTTGTCTTGATAACTCACCGGGTAAAGACTTCTTTATGTTAGATTTTGCTGATGTGATATTCTTAAGGAGCGTCGCTTTGTAGCTATTGTGGGATGAGATTGACATAAATGGCTTAAAGCGACGAACTTTATAAGGGCAGCACTGGAAAGATATTTGGCCTAAATGGCGGTCAATTGTGAGCGGAGGTTGGTCGAATCTGAACTCGGCGGTGAACGATGGCAGGGTCTCTAATCTGAAAGGAGAGAGTCTATTAGAGCGCAAGGAACGGTCTGCACCTCGCTATCTGTTGAACAAATCAGGTAAAAAGAACAACTGTAAAACTGCCATGTTAAGTCAGGTCTAAGCCGGGCAATTTCAACAGGCTGAATGCGTTTCAAGGGACTGGACACGACTTGTAACAGCGCCATCTATCGATCAACTCAACAGAGCGAACAATGGCTGTATTTGCTCAAGGAAAACGATACCTAGCAGAGTACTAATCCCTCTTATTAAATATTTCCCCCGCGAATGCATAGTCCCCAATAATACGGAATACTAAGTAAATTTTGTCTGACGCCTTCGCTACGATTAGCCCAGTAGCTGGGTTTATGGCCGCCTGTGTATATAGGAACACAAGATATAAAATTAGACATGGATAGTTTCTATAAGAAAAAGCAGTTTTGTTTTTCAGGATAATGTGACAAAATAACCACAAGTTTAATGATTTACGCCATGCACGCGGACTGATTTTGAGTTGGCGTGAATGAAAGCAAAACTGAAATCTTTTATGCTCCGTGTTTTGTGAGTCCTTATACCTATTAAAGTTTAACTTTGGGTGTGACTTTCTACAGGGGCAGGATGTTTATGGAACAGACGCTCGTAGCGTAGTGTAATACAATCCCGTTATCTAACAATTATTACATTCTGGGTAGTATTTGCTAACCGTAAAATATAGCATTATTATATAATGGCTAGCAAATGTTACTACAGTACAGTGTAATCAGTATATTTTATATTATTGTGGATAGTTATCACCTATCGCGGCCAACTATGCATCAACTTATTCACTTCACGCAATTAATGTAATTGCGTTCATAGAATTGTGTTTACAGATGAGTAAGTATCTGTTAAAGGGACATCTAGTGAGACGTGATATTACATTAGACGTATGGGACGGTCTCTGGCTGGCCAGTGAGGCCTCATTTCCTCATACCCACCTTCCGCTGATTTTGCCGTGCATGGCCGTACATTAGTTTGTCTGGTACCTGGCGAAGTGCAGTGGTTTCCTCCGATCTCTGCACAGTTTCTTCAACCATAATTTTTTTCACAGAAATAATAAAAAAATTCATGCATTTTATTATAGCTATCTAGGAGCATATCCCTGATTTGTTAATCTCATATTCAAAGGGGTACAGTCCATGAAGGCTATGGTTTATTTGGTATAAATTCGTCTTCGCAGACTTCGGAAAATTCTGTTTACATTATAAGATCTAGGTAGTGATTTAGAGTGTAACACGTTACATAATGGGTAGAATGCATCCTGTGAATGTTATTGTTAATGTATAGAAAATTACACTTTGTGTAACAAGTGCTACCCGTAATGCAATAATGCTACATGTACTATGGATATCACATGTATTAATGTTACTTTAGAGGTAGCTAGTACTATACCGATAGTGTAATAATTGTAACGGATTGTACTACACTCTGGGCATCTAGGTGTTGGGGGAAGACGAGGGTGGGTGGGAGCGGTGGCAAAAGGGACATCATTTATTTAATGCTGGTCATTTTCTTGTATTCAGCATTGTTTTATTCAGGTCCCGTGCGAAACGTTTATATAGGATGTAGTAGATCTGGTGAAGGTAAAAATAGGCATGTCGCCTGAATTAAATGTTCAGTCTCCTAGGTAACATGGTGTGTATGTAAACAAATAAATCTTATATCATAACATGCAGGAAGCGGGAATCAAAAGAATTATAACTTAAAGACAAAGGAAACACAAACGTGAAGTACATGTCAGATGAAAGGTAACTAAACACTGTCCATAAAAAATAGTTCGACTTATTTTTTTAGGAATTTTTTCAACCTAGTAAATTAAAAATGCATTTGAAACTTTGGATTCTGCAATGGCCTTTTCTGAAAATATTGGAACTAGTGACTTCACATAAGATGTATGCCTCTAAACACACATAAACTGCTAACATTCATCATTCAAAATTCATATATATACATAGATCTGTGAATGTATTCACGGAAAGGACATTGAAACAAACTATTTCAAGTAAAAGCAGGGATGTGACATCACTAATGCCCTCCTTATACAAACCACCGTAAAAATCCGATGTTCTAAAATCATATTACTAAAAAGTCTAAAAACTGGGACTTTTTAGTGGTCAGAGTTTAATGGTCTTCAATATAATATATACTTCATCTGAGTGTTTTCTTTGCCTTTAAAACTTCTTTGTTTTACAGGTCAGTGTTTACATGCTGCTTTCTCGGCGTTTCACTAATTCTTTTGTTCGTTTTATACAACTGCACAAAAAACCCCAGATGTTAACATTCAACATTCAAGAGCGTGATCTTTGCAATACAAAATAAATGTGCTTAATGTTTAATTGTATAACACTTAAACACGTTGATCCGAATTGAAACTTGTGACCTAATTTATCATGTAAAGAAGTGAAACTATACAGGCAATAATAAACAGTATTTGGTTCACACGGCAATGAATCTCAAATGAAAGAATTTATAATTGATATTGTTTCTTGTTAGTCGTTAACAAAAGTAAAAAAACATGGGATCTGGTTACTTTTTGATGTCCAATTATATAGTTCTATATAAGTTCATAAATAAAATGAACAGAATGTTATATGTATAACAATTCTTGACTCTTGGGTGTGCTTCTTAATGTGGTAACGTAAGAGACAGTTTCTTCTGTCAGATCGGTATTAATGGTATTATATATATATATATATATATATATATATATATATATATATATATATATATATATATATATATATAAATATATATATAACGGGAAATACAGTATATCTTGTGGACTACAGTGGTTTACGGCGAGCCAGAAGCACCACCAACCCTGGGTATATTCACAGATGGTCAGCTTTGCTGAGGACTAATGCGATGTACCTGGTGCATGGGGTCTGCTGGGTAGCAGGTGCTTGTTTGTCTGTATTATTCTATAACAGTCTGTGACATCCGACAATTTGTCCCGTCGACGTCTTTCGATAAGACCCACGAAGCCTTGAGGAGATAAAGGCGGTAATTGTTTGATATGGACAAGCCTGGAGGACACAGGCGAGCATATCTGTGCGCGGGACATCCGCGGGTAATCGTGCTATAATTGAAGCTGTTCCTCTGCTCTTTGTAACATACGTCCGGATATTTGAGAAAAGCGGCAAATATAATTAGAGATAATTTGGTATTCGTATGATGGCTCATGTTGCCTTGTTGTCGAGGAGCTCTTCACAGGTGGAGGTAAATATTTGCGATGCGGTCACCGTGAAGACGGGCGGGGAAGTCGAATAGCTCAAGTCTCCCATCCAAATAGCGGATTACTCGAAGAAATCGTTAGTTAATTCATGTCTAATCATGTAATTTTCTCCGTGTTTGTTCGGTTATAGAGTCTTTTGCTTTCTTTCCTCTCCTGTTACTCTACAGAGTCACATATGCTTGTCTATAACCTTATGCTATTCGCTTCTCATATAATACCCTTAGTTCGCAGTCACCATTAAGTTTCCGATCGCCTGAAGACAAATCCCCGTGCTAATAGCTACCTCTTCTCACACCGTCTCCTTGTAATCTGTCATGCTAATTGAAGTTTAATTGATAACGGCCACTCGGTATTTCCTGAAATAGACAAGCACTCAAGAACCACTTTGTCAACAGTAGTCCGTGTTCATTTTTTATTCACTCTCATCAAGACATAATGCAATGCAAACGGAATAGATAACTACGATTAAGCGAGTTTTTGGTATATACTTGCAGCGGCCTGAAATCTGTAAGTGGTATCAGCAGACATAATTTTCAGTTGATTAGTGTTGCTGCATGAACGATCAATGTCTTCAAGGAAATGTCGAATATAATCGCTTTAAAACGTGATGGAACTGATGTAAAACAAAACGCAGTTGATGACTACATTACACCACAGATTTTACGGTTGAAGCACTAACATATTGTTACCTTGCAAAATTATTATTCATTCCTTTTCCAAGCAACACTTGATCACAAGTGCATGCTAACATTATAATATACTTGTTATCTGTAAATTTACATATTAAACTGAAAATGGCTTCCATGTGTGGATATAAGAACTATACTTTCTAGGTCATCATATCATCAGTTTGTCTCACATAGCAAAGTTTTGAAGGAAAAAAATACTGATTTAAATACCAAAATAAATTTGGCTAAATCATTAAAAATTGCCTTTATTTTGATTTTACTAAATCCATATTTAGTTTCCAGGCTTTTGTAATGAACAATCAAATACTGTTGAAACTCAGGAAACAGAGATTTACACAGTTTTTATGACTTGGACATGTACAAGAGAAAGAATTAAATTTAAACCTGTCACATTAAGAAAAAAATATTTTAAATAGTGCAGGTAAATGTAATAATAAGAAGCGAGTGTCTTTTTGTTACTAATTTGGTTATATTTTATTGTATTCACATGTTTATTTTGTTAGGTGCTCACCTATATGCGTCTGTTTTTTTTTTAATTAACACTACCTGCAGAACATACATGTATGCCACAGATATGGCCATTGTAATATTTGATCTATATATAGCCCCTTCCACTATAATCGGCTATATGAGTATGTCCACTGGCAGTGTTCGCTTAACTCTCATCCACACATTTATTTATTTATTAATTTGATTGGTGTTTTACGCCATACTCAAGAATATTTCACTTATATGACGGTGACCAGCAATATGGTGGGAGGAAACCGGGCAGAGCCCGCGGGAAACCACGACCATCCGGAGGTTGCTGCAAGACCTTCCCACTTATGGCCTGAGAGGAAGCCAGCATGAGCTGGACTTGAACTCTCAGCGACCTCACATTCAGACATTAACTAACTGGTATAAAATATGTTAGTTTCAATATGTATAGTACATTTACTGGTTTTCCTCAGGATAATAGCTACTCCTTTAAACTCTGTTCTCCCCTGACTTGAATGTCCACTTGGATGACGTTATCTTGGATGACGTTATCTTGGATGACGTTACCCTGTGTGGTATCCCAGAATGTTTAGTAGATCACAGAGTCAGTAGATTTGGAGCCTTGGTATACACTTGCTCAATGTGAATCAGTATTTACTCTCCTCAATGTTTTTAAAAATTTTTTTTCTGGTATAGCTTCTGTATGGATGTGTAACACCCGTTTGCCACGTGCCCAATCTGTATTCTACATATGTTCTATTATTCTGAAAATATCTTAATGGTTAAAAACAATTTGATGATTTTGCTTGTATCTTCATGGGTATTTACTTATTTTTTGAGGCTAATTTTTGTCCTTACCCATGTCTTGCTATGAAAATGGCGCTTATACACTAGAGCAATTGCGATAAAACATGAAAAGGAAAAGAGGATAAAAATACGATGTTGAGAACATCTTATAGACCGAAATATGTCTTTCGTTATTTTTTTCTTCCATTTCTCTATTTTTGAAAAACTTGAAAATAAAAAATAGTCTCTATACACCGCAAAAATGGGTGTTAAGAGGCTAAACATGTCAACTGAAACAAGCATATAAGAATAAATATAATGAAATCAAAATTAGAAAGCCGATGAAAAACTCTCATTTTTTATTTCACATTCCATATTTTTGCTGATATTTTATCTCGCATTCTATCACAGCAGTCTGTATTAATACAATGTGTTCTGAAATGAACATATAGATAAAAGGAAACCAGATTTATAACCTATTATATATAAAAAAAAGGCCTGAAAAGACAATAAAAATACAAAGTTGAGAGCATCTTAAAGACCGAAATATATGTCTTTTGTTATGATAGCTCCAGTGACGTCACACAATACTTCAGGCAAAATTATATGATTAAAATATCGGTATGTCTTGGTCTATGTATTCAAAATATACATACACATCTTGTGTGGGCACAATTTTGCGTATGCAATCAAGTCATGTCAGCTCGGTGCAGACAAATATACATGGTTTTAAACGTGCACCTTAAAGTATTAATATGGTGATTCTTCACACTGAAACAAATTATAACAAACATTATGTAAAATATCGTTCGAATCCAACTTAATGTTTTTTCCGATTGTCAGCTTTCTACGCATAAAAAGCACTTGTGTTGAAATCTAACACAACTACTTGTGTTGTTTTCATTCACCACAGAAATGTCTTAGCCCAACACAAACATGTTTTAAATATATGTGAAGTACACATGCATGGCTTCTTTCAGAGGCATTTAGGAATTGGGATGGTGTAGATTGACAGAGGCATTACTTATGGATAACAACTCCTGGATTTATTGTGTTGGTGACGTTTCGATGTTGGTCATGAAACTTCACCAACACAATAGTTGTTATCCGTAAGTAATGCCTCTGTCAATCTACACATGCATGTTTGTGTTACAAAATAATAAAACACAAACTTGTGTTGAAACAAAACGAGGTAGTTTATGCATACCAGGCGCAATTGCGTTGGCATAACAAAACTTGTGTATTTTGCAATAAGTATTGCGTATAACTTCCAACGCATCTTGTGGTCAATACTTCCTACACAAAACCGTTCATGTGTTAATTCAACAGAAGATCTAGAATAGCTCAAATATGACACAGGACTTTTGTTGGGGAGAACACAACTATGTGTTTCATACAACACAAGTGTATTTTGTGTGTATTTTTGCCGCTTTTTCCTTTAATATATATCGTATATATTGCTGTGGTAATTATGTATAGCCCAACACTAAATAAAATGCCGACATTTCACTAACCTGATTTCGCAAGATATTTCGTTTCACAGAATCGCGTTTTACGCTCATAAATATGACACGGATTTGTTCAATGACATGTACTGTATAGGAAATACTCGTGGTTACTGAAAATATTTTAGACGCCTTATATACGAAAATGGATGCTTATTACTTATAGCCAAATGACGCTAAAAGCAGGAGAGGTCAACGACGACCGCCAGCAGACGTTTTACTGACGTGATTCCACCAGAGATTTCATTTCACGGACTCACCTTTGACCTCTCCGTCACTTATACACTTACATCTCTTTTTACAAACCGGTAGTCCCCTCTCAAGATGCTCGGCTAATCCCATACTCGGATTGTCCCTCTTGTTTTGTGAAGAGTATAAAGAAATTTTGACCTTGTGGGTAAGGGAGTCCTTTCAATCCGATTAGGCTCTCTGTATCGAGTTAAGTATTATAAAGATCGACTGTCACTGTGATCGGGATCTCTCAGGGTTTAATAGCACGGTCAGGATGAATTCATTTACACACGATCGTTTTAACACTTATCAAATTTCCATCGAAATATTTATATCTGTAAGTGATCCCCACTTGCTATTTTAACGAAACAAGGATGTCTCTTGGTCTAGCCATCTGGTCGCCTTTCTTGATAAAAAGCTTTAATTAGAAACCGGAAATTGGAAAGAAGGGCAAAGTATTTGTCAAGAAATGTATAAACAAGAGCAGTGGTGAATGAGCGATAATTATTCTGAAAAAAAATACCAGTATTTTGTAAATGGGTTCTATAAATGACATACTGCTTTCATGCTGACTTGGTATAAGATATAAAGGTCCAGGACTTGAGTGAACCATATGGTATGTTCCCTCGAAGCACGTGTATGTAATGTTCCACGATTATAAGCATTTATTTATGGGGTATATTCTCCAAAATATATACATGGCATATAAACAACGTATACTTGATTATGTTTTGGTGTCCTTGTTAAAGTCAAAAGATTTATCTGGTACCTGTTTGATATCTCTGGCCGTGTATAGCCGAATGGCTTTTATTTGGAAGTCCTCTATAGACGATAACCAATTACCAGGTTCGAATCTAGCTCACGTTGGATATAGCATGACCTCTATCGCATTTGTGAAAATTTTATAAATGTTGCGCAAAATCAGTGAAGTGTAAACAATTAATTTGCCCTGTTTGACAGTGTATCGATCTGTAAAGTATTGAGCCCAATTGCGCGTTTAGGTTCTGGGTGGTTAGTAAATGGTGATATTTATAGATTGGTCGAAGTTGTTTCTGAACTCCTCAAAAGATGAACACAACATTTATTCTGACTAACACTGGATTTTGGGTATGGTATATTACACGGTATATCTTGTCCATATCACTGGAAAGTGCTGAATACTTTTAATTCTCAGACAGATATCTTCCGTTAAAAATGTATAAATTTTGTGATACAAACTGTATTAAAGAAACTGGCTTTTGGAAATTTGACTTCCGATATTGTTTAACCGGTGAACTGCATGTGTTTTGAGTACTCCGTTTATATTCTAACGGATTAGAATTACTTGCTGTTGAGATTAATAAATGATATTTAAAAACTTGGTTAAGTAAAAGTATTGTCATTATTTGAGAGTACACAGCAATTTTGATACAGCTCGAAATCTATGGCTGACCACTTCAGGGCCACTTTAGAATTAGCTACTTCGAGAGAAACGTTTAATCCTGATTGTTGACCTTCACATCTAGCTTCCAGTTTCAGACCGAGGCTTAACCTAGTTTTGTGCTGTTTTGATGGCCATCTTTATGTGGTAGAAACTTCCAAGCCCTTACACCTATATATACAAGTATATTTTTTTTCCATTCGCACGGCACAAATTCACGTGAGAAGAATATGTTCTAGTATTCTGTGGGACGAGCGGAATCCAGGGTGGTAGAAAAAAGCGTCCATAATATTGTAGATAAGCCTCAGTTACCTGTAAATCAGCACCTGACCAATCTGATTATGCGATTCAAACTTTAAAATTATGGACTACACGCATGCGCGGCGAGACTTTTGATTGTTTGGATAACAAGATGATTGTCTGCTTGTGGGGCATTTGTTCATTGAACATCTCCTAAATGTCTTCCTCCAACTGGATGGTGGAGTTTCGTCAGTAACTTGCCTATATATAAAGGTCAGAGCTCTGCCCCGGACATTTCGGTTTCCTCCACACCTGCATATGAAATTGGCCGCCATCGTATAAGTGAAAAATTCTTGAAAATGGCATTAAACAACAATCAAATAAATACATGAAAGAATAGGATGGCCAGGTAGAACCTGGGAAGAGTTGTCTTAACCAAGGCAATAGAGTCGATCTTTTTTCTCTCTCTCTTTGGTCTTAACCAAAGCAATTGAGTTGATCTTACTTTAGCATGGTAATTTATATTCGCCAACACTATCCATGCTTTCACGCATTTGTCCTTGCACGACAAAACAGATATGAAGTGAGTGGAGCACACCCATGGCGAGACTGGTTTGTTGATACATGGACTTAATGTCTCTATGCAATAATGTCTCTGATAGTCAAATGCCTCACATCTCAGATAGTCCAACCTATGCCGTTCTAAAAAGAATAGAATCCCAAATAAAATCATCATGTACTGTCTTCTTAATTGGTTCATCGCTGCAGTTTCTGAAATGAACTTACTGACTTCAATAGAGCCATCAGCCTGTTTCACCACCCTGTGTCTGTCTCTCTGGGTGCCACACTGGGTTGTTGATGCTTGTAAATGCGTGGTCTTCTTTGAAGGGCGTACCACCCGGGGGAGAGGTCAATTCGTGCTGACCCCAGGGCAGGCCGCTCAGGTGTGGCACCCTCGAATTGTTGATGTTTCTCCCGGTCGCCAGTCAGGTGCAAACGACGCGGGCTGTTTGATCCTGGTTTCTTCTACAAGATTTTGTGCGCAAATTGATATACATGCTATTTATCTAACAACCGCCAGGCCTTTGTCGCTTCTCTGCAGTTCATTGTTCGGGGAGCTTGTGATAAGACCTCGCTTACGGGCTATCTTCTCTGAAGCACTGGTAACAAACACCAACGTTTTCTTCTCCCTTTTTTTCACAAGTTTTAATTGAAGCCCGAAATCTTTGAAGATGTTGGCAATATGTGTTTTACGAGCTGCCCAAAGAAGGGTTAAGAAAACACCTCGTTAATGTTTGATGTGACTTGTAAGCCTCGCGAGATGGGGCTGTGTGATTAGTACGAGACAGGATCACGTCCCTCAATTTTATTAATTGACTAGCTATAGCAAAAAAAATGTAGATAATGGGCTATTTTGTAAAACGATACGCTTTCGATATTATCGGATCGTGCGCTTTGCATGCGTTATACTCTTTTCTCATCACTGTTTATTATAATACCCTTTTTTAACCGATTTAATTATTTTGAAAATCATTTGAAAGTTTATCTTCAAGGTTATAAAGGTGTGCTATATTGAGGTTTTGTTTACATGTGATTATTTGTTTTAGCCTCGGTTACAAACGTTAGCTGGCACGTAAGTTTCCTGCTTTGATCAAGTGAAATCTGAACTTTAATAGCCATACTATTGATGCCATCATTACTAGTGGAAAGTGAATTACTATAGTTAAATATTTTAGCTTGATTAGCTTGTTTTTATTACTAGATTCACAATATTTGAGTATACACATGAATCCAACTTTCTCTGTTCTTTAATATTATGCAGACCTAACTTTTCTTTGTATATTTGAATTACATGAGCTTTTTTGCACAGCTCTCAAACATTATAGATAATTCAGTTATGGAGAAAATATTTATGAAATGCGATGAAATTTGGTGGAAAATTTGGTTTAGTGCTTTTCAAGAAACATACAGGATCAAAGGCTTACTTTGATCATGCTTGGTGTTGCATATTATTGTTTATCATGTTATAGGACCATTACAGAAATCTGCTTGTGAAACAATTGTGAAGTAATGAGCCTAAGTTTCCCTTTGAAACATGCAAAGTAATGACATATATGGTAATCACATACCCTGTGAGAGAGGATTACACGTTATCCTTGTAAAACACAAAATAATAGCCTGATAACTGTAAACCTGATATATACACCCCCTGGGATATATAGAAATCAGGTATTTGCGCCTGACTAATCAGGTATTAATATATTTGACTAAAACTGTCGACCTTATGCCATACAAAATAATGGTGGATATGCATCGTAAAAACTCATGCAAATGAGACCTCATATGGTTTATCGGAACAGCCTTTAGAGACGGATAGTGCCGTGCATGATATACTTTGGATATATACAGCTGAGAGATGCAAAACAGATTGACATATTGGTGTACATAATTGAGTGGTACATGCGATGACTATTGGGATGTACAGGCTAAACTTAACGTTATAAATTTTAATAACACATGGTTAATTGTAATATTGTGGAAAGTCTATAGATGATAAAGTTGTTAGATTCAGGGTAATTGGTAAGTGAACTGCATGGTTACCCAGAAGCATTCCTTGGCTATGGGCGAAGATCTGTATATATATATCCCATTTTTTAACACTCCCTATTTTATTTGAAGTGGGTAAAAGCATTCTGTAGCGATGATTTGATAGAGGAGTATTTGTTTGGATTGAGATTTGGAAGATGAGCACAAACTATTGAGTTAGATCCGTGCCATTGTGCCGTTTTGTCGGTGGCCGAATGGACAAAACAGACGATGCTCTTTGGGGGTGGTTTTGGGCTATACTGGAAGTCAAATCCCTTCCATTCTCACATCCGGCTGTTTAAAGTAAGGGATTCATATGCCTTATTTCATGACCATCATGGCCACGCAGATCAAAGCGGACCGATGATTTGCAAGAAACGGATCCCCTTGCCCGGCTCTTTAGACCGATTTGAAGGGAAGGGGCGATGAAAAGAAGTGTTAAAGTACTCGTTGATAGCAGATATTAAAATGATAGTGTTGGGTGTTGACCCTGGCATTAAAAGGAAACCGAGCGACTCGGTGAGGGATGGTGTGTTACTTTAAAGAGAGCGGTTGAAGTCAGTAACATAATATCTGGAGCAAAGCAATATAAACAGTGCTGTTATGTTGGCGTAGGACCACGTATACACAGCATAGGGATCTCCCTGCTGTAGACCGTGAATGTTCCACGGACTGTAACAATACGTGGTCAGAAGAACCCTATAGGTGACACGCAGAAGGGAGCTTTCTGTGTAAATTGTTTGTAGTGGGGTCTTTTAGCTACGTAAGAATTTGATGTCCACTTGAAGCTGAACTTGAAACTAATTAGGCTTGGTTTGATTATATGTAAACGTATACACATATCTGCATTGAAAATCCCTTGGTAGACTGCGATCTGGAAATGACTCGATTGCACTGCGAAATAAAAACCATGGGGACAAATTAGGTTTATGACATTTAACCTCACTATATAAAGATCTGAGGCTAGGTTAACTTAGGCTCAAAAATCTATTTCTTGGATTAATTCGGAATGTTTAACTGTATCTCACAGGTAACAGTTACCTGTTTCACACACAATGGATGAAAGAAGTCCATAAATGCAACTTCTGTCTTAAATCCATCCAGTTTCATTGGTATTTTCGACATCTTACCAGTGGTATTTGTTTTGTCATATAGAAGTACATAGTGACAACAACACCGGATGAGAAGCTTATATAGCTGAATTTTGTGAGAATTGCAGTTGTCATTGGCATAGAATGAACACATCGTAAAAGCCAACGTGAGTTATAAAGTCAGTGCCAACCATTTTTGTTTTCAATACTCATTTGGCTTATTTGGAGAGCTTTGAAGGCTTTGTCAAGCAAACTACAGTGATGAATACGAAATGGGGGATATTTTGTGGCCACATGTTCATAAATAGTTTGATGTTCACATAAGTGACTCACGGAATCGAGAGTGGTTATAGCCCGCTTTATCTAGATCCTGAACCCGTGCGGGGAGCCGGCAGAAAATGAGAGAGGGGTTTTGCGGGGTGAGAGGAACAAGACGGTAAGGGATCGTCCGCAGATCGTGGATCTCATACTGATAGCCCGGAGAAGGCTTCATTTCAATTTGCCGGCGGCAGGATTGTATGAGAAGCGGGATGGATAATGGCACTGATAACTCGATAACGCCGATTACGGTGATCAGAATTCAATTAAAATGGAAATGGCCAGTGTTAGCCTTACGCACTTTTTCTTTCAGTTCTATTAACTGTTTCTTCCAAGCTGTCAATGAGAGGCAAATTAGATAGTGCTTTAGACTCAACACCCAGCCAGATGACCAATTGGGCGGCGGGTTGCTCTCCCGACCACCTAATCCCTGCTCAAAACAAGATTTGCTACATTCAATTTAGGGGCAAAGGGATTACCTTGTTTGCTATTATGACCGCCATTGCAGTTTTATTCCCTAATTACGAGCCGTTTCCTTTCAAAGGGGCCCTCACATAGCGGGGTGAGTCTCCTAGTGATTTCACAAGGAGATTAAACAAATTGGCAGCGAAAAGGCCAGGCGATGAATGATAAGTGTGTGGGGAGACAGATCTCGGGCCCTCCCTTATATTGAACGTCATTGTTGCCTGTAATCGCCAGAGACAGTTCAGTCTTTCCACTAACCCTCTCACGGCCCAGGATCCACGGATGGCTTAGTCGCCATTATTATCCCACTTTACATATTATATCCCATCATTCAGATCCATCATTAGAAGTACTCAAGCACTACTTGATCTAGTATGAGGGCCACTTCAACTGTATGCTATAGGTCAACATGTTGGCCTGATCGCCGGTGATGAGGTAGGAACCATTTGTGTGCCCAGGTGAACAACTGTTTTTTTTTTGGTATATATAATTATGTAGATGTATATTTTTTTTGGTCTTTCTTTTCGTATAGAGAAGTACTTTAAAAAACTCTTGAGCTAGACCAACATGAATCTTTCAATACAGAATCATTTCGGCACGCGTTTTTCTTTTTTGTATAATTATCAACAAATGCTTGTCGATTACCACATTTTCAGTAACACTGCGTGCTGCCAACCAGATGTCCACGTTACACTGGTTCACCGTTATAGGTATATCAAGAATGGAACATGAATTTCATTGCCTTTAAATATACAGCGGAAGTCCTCATGCAGCTAAGCGCACATAACATATATACGCATATAGAGACCAATTGATTTCTCGGGTTACACCACATATGACACAAAGATCAGAAGTCAGAACTGAATATTATCAACTAGGTTATTTCTTTCACTCTATAAATTAATATATCCGTTCTCTCCATTTTATATTAAGGTCCTTCGAAGCTGCCTAATTTTACTAATGCCTGGCGTCTGGTTAAAATCCTGAGAGCCACAAGAGAGGCTTTCATGAATACAAACGCCAACTGCAATGCTCTCTGCATATGTGGAAATATATAAATGCATTTAGATAATAGCGTGAGAAGAGGTAACAATTAACTACAAAATTAGTTATCGTTGTTTCATACAGGAGCTGAAGCTGTGTTCCTAGGCAGTTTCTTCTGTCGTTAGGTATTTCATTTGTTTGATTGGTGTTACACGCCGTACTCAAGAATATTTCACTTATACGACGGCGGCCATCATTATATTCTGAGGAAACGGGAAAGAACCCGGTGGAACTGTCGTTAAGTAATTTGGTGACTTATATACGTATAGTGCACACATGGAAAGACACAAAACTCATGTAAAAACTGCACAAACAGCGTAAGGAAAACTCTTCAATTTTGTACATAGCGTAAACAAAATGAGAACCGTTGTATGGAAAATGAACTATGATATAATTTGACTTTGGAGAACTACATTGGCTGCTGAGTTTGGCTAAAGTTTGAAATATAAAATATATTTCATTTATTTCATTTGCAATAGCAAAGGGATCAGAGTCCGCATTGTAAACCAGAGCTAAGTCTGCACTGGCATACCAAAGACCATCTTCATTAAATCATGTCAGACATTGAGTATATCGCTACATTTTATAAATATTTTCCATGGGCCCTGTCGTGTTTTTCTGACACTATATGTTTAGTTTCAACGTAATGTTTATAATTGTCCAACAAAGGAAACTCTATTCCCAGTCACAGCTAAAATGCACAAAGGATAACAAGTTTCTTCTTCACTTAAAACATTGCCAAAGCAGTTTGTCAGTTTAAGGTTCTCGTGCATTCGTTGGCCTGAATACTGTCTCATTTTGCAAGATAAATATAAACCTGCTTTGTGAAACTGAAATTTTATTTGGCGTGGCCTTATACATGTGAAAAGAGTATAAAAAATTCTCATACAAGGGAAATAACCCTATGCTCCGCGGACTGTTGACAGAATACAGGGTCATAATTATACAGAAGCGATGATACAGGCTTTCGTTCATATGAACACATGTTCGCGTAAATTAAGTTTCTTTTATATATTTTTTTCTCAGCCGGGTGCTAAAATCGGAATAACGTGACCATAAATAAAATTACCACCCTTTCCCTCCTGATTGCTCATTATGTGCGATTCAATTTTAATCATTATTTAAAACTTTATTCAAATCATGATCGGAGCCAAACAAAGCAAACATCGTTTATCTATGGAGACACAGCTGATGTCGTTTGCTCAGTAGGAACGGAATGGGACGCGGGAAGGGATTAAGTCAACGTCGCCTATATAATAGGTGGGAAATCAGTGTCAACAAAATGAGGATTAGTGCGATCTCTCTAGGAATAAATCTAATTCCCTTTATAAATATCCTTTTTGCAAATGTCAGAAATGTAACAAATGGCAGGAACCCGATAATACTTGTGAAAAGAGATGTTCATTTGCATACATGTTAGAGCCGTGCAGCGATGATTGCATGGGCAGAGGAATACGACAAGGTCACGAGGTCAATGTATTACCAGATGGGAAGGTAATGGTAAAACCCTCTGATTAATAGACATTCATTATGTGTGATTTGGTGGACAAGGATGTCGATGCAAAGTGAACGGAAATTATTCTTCAGAAAGAAGGATGTTAAATGTGTCTTACGAACAACGTTATCTACGTGTTAACAAATGTATCAATCTATCTCTTAACCAATCTATTTATCAATCAATCAATCAATCAACCAATCATTTAATCATTATCTCTGGTATCTACATGTACACGTGTACACTTCCATAGAGGGATCTGCGAATAAGTCACAAAGATAAGCACAGCATGATAGATGTGTACTGTCGCTACGGCCGTCGTTAAACATTGGAGGTTTATTTTACCTGAGACGAGTATCACGAACTGTGAGATAGGTGCCGCATAAGCTACCTAGTAAACTTGTTAATCGCTGTAAAAACAACCCATCCATTTAACATATTCCTGTTTCAAGACTTCACACTGATTTGAAAATGGGTAACGGGTTGTTGCAGAATTCCTCTTAATTACTCTCAATACCTGTATAATACTTGAATTATCATCAAAGGCACAGTCGCACAAAACCACCGCCTCCCTGCATAGCTTTTGAAACTTTTATTTTTATCTGCTGACATCAGTTTGTATATGCAGACTACATATGCAATCTATTCACTAATGCTATATACTTGAGCGATATGGATATAACTGGTGTCACAACGACCTGATTAATCGCCTCTTGTTAAACTGGAGAAGAGATCAATAAACGCACGCTAAATGTTTTCTTACTCTCATGTCTAACAATAAAGCCCACTCATATAACCAATCTCAATCCGATTAATGCATTCCTCCCACTGTAATGCTGGGTGCGGTTTTATAAGTGAAATATTCTTGAGTACGGTGTAAAACACTAACCATATTAATAAATAAATAAATAAATAAATAAATAAATAAATAAATAAATAAATAAATAAATAAATAAATAAATAAGCCGATTAATAGAGTGCCAGGACGAATCCGAAAACCTCCAGGTCCTATTTTCTTCACTTTCTCTTCTCTGTATGCCTTTAAGCAAAGTGCGTTTCCTTTTATCCCTGTTGTATTAATTATTAATCATACATGCTTATCAGCATAAGAGAACTCCAAAATGCACATACTAGTAATAAAGTATGTGACAAGTTATATGCCAGTATATGTGAGCAGCACAATTAAAATATGTTTCAAGCAAATCATGTAGCCGTAACGGCATATGTAAGATACATAATTAAACTGTGTGTTAAGCGATATATAGCCGTAATGGTATAGCAAGGGCTGGTGACGGAGAAGAGAAATAACACGTAATTCGAATATGATGTCTCCTCCATGCATATGGAACACCAACGAGTATTGGTACAGTACAGTCAAGTAAACTTCGTTTTCACGTTCAAATATCACGGTGTTGTAAAAGATGGATGAGTTGGGAGAGTTAAGCTTATTTTAAGTTGTCCTTATTTACAACTAATTTGCCAACATGAATGATCTGAAGTTGTTGGCACGGTCGTTAGACTCGCCTTGCCCTCAATATGTTTTTCATTGAAAAGCTCATTCGCTGGGATATCTGTCGTGTTTAGCATAACTTCAAGAGATCAAGTTTTGTGTGAGGAGAGTCACACTCTTCGAGGAAAAGAGACGAAAAGCAGACATACATTTTATCACTGTCAAAATTAGTCCGCACTCAGATAGCGCCAGGTCGGATATTAATACGCCGTGGCAAAGAAATGTCCCTTTTGCGCGTCCGTTAAAGAAATAATACACAGGCTGTAAAAACAAATGCGTGGTAAATTGGTTATGGAAGGATGTCAAAGCTATACGGTATGTAAGTCTACACCTTAGGGTCGCGAAGGCGGTAACTGGGGTCGGACAGAACTATTCCCTTGGGCTCAAGTCAACCAGGCAGCCACAGAAAGGGTTAAGAGCCTAGTTAAGGCGATCTTCTCCAAACCGTGTAGGAATGAAAACAAAAACTAAAATGACTATTTTGTGTTGACAGGTCTACTCTTACCCCCGACATAAATCACAGAGATTTTTATGTCAAATTACTTCCCAGTTTGCTTTGAAAATTCGAGAGGCGGAGAGACCCCCAATCTGGCAGAGCGCTGATTGACGACCTAGCCTCGTTCTGGATTCCTCACTCCACGTGCAGCAGTCCCGTTATCGTATGCCCTGCTCGCGTTTTTACTACCCGTATTTGATAACGTTTATTTTCTGCTAATAAAAGAAATCCTCAGCTGGAAAGTATTTTATGAAAGACCTAATTGTCGATAATAACATCAGCTGAAGCATTCAACGACTTGTCTTTTATTGGGAGGCGTTTAGGTTATCGAGATTGTGTGGCACTGAGACGCTCTACCTATAAACAAAATTAACCACCATATCATTAAATGTGTCAGGCATGTATAGAAAACTGGCATTGTTATTGTTCTCTTTTCTGTATCTCAAATTACTGGTAGTTTATACGTTTACACTATAAGATAAAGGTCTAACGTTTTACGTTTTTTATTACTTCCTGTCGAATAAGCTAATTATTATAAACGTTTTCAGTGTTATACAAAGACTGTGTGTATGTAGTCTTTCCAAACTTCTACACCCCATTACCAATCCGCAAGACTTAAATAATTCCTACTACTTCAGATTATTACATGTACATGTGACAAGTGTAGCTTCAGCTTGGGCAAATATTCAATTTCACACTGTTTAAAATAATGCAGACTTTTCGGATGTCTTTTTGGACAAAAATTCAAAGTGGTTTGGAATTTAAATCATTTCAAATATATAAAAGCTCTGAAAGGGTCAACCTGTTAGACCAGCGAGAGCTTGATTCGAACTCCAAATTTTCAATGATGATTGCACGAGGACATAAGATATATAAGTACTGTTATTGGCAGTCTCAAATCTGGATACAATTTCACCAAACGTATAGTCAATTCAAACATGATCGTCAATTATACACTGTAAAATGGCCTTGATTATTAGCATCCATGGGGATGAAAGCAACGTTATTTTACGCTCACGTGTGAAAAACAGCGGATAAGTAGAAAGTAAAATCTCAAGCTATTTACGCGTGCGGTTGGCCGAGCACCCTCACGTTTAAACCCCTCACTTTATCAGAGTGGACAGCGCCGACAATAACACCCTAATTAAGACCAAGCTATTCCGACAAATTACCCCTCTGAGGAGATAAGTCTCTCGCACGAGCTCCTCACGTGTCACCGATGGCACGCCCCCTGTCGGCAACTCGCGCCGTTCGTCGCCTAGTTCTTAACCTCTTGGTCGCCATTTATTGCCGACTTAGCAACTTTCCAATTTTAAGTGGCTCCGACCGGCCGTGTCTTTCCACACAAATTGAAGCATCTCTGGATGCCAATGGCGAGTTTGGAATAACAGTTCTGAGCGGAAAACAGCGATTTATCCGTGCCATCCAAACAACGCTGCCGACCAGAAGGCTCCTTGTCGATGCTTGACCGTCCGAGGAATTGATAATCTCACGCACTGTGAAGCGTGCGATTGGATAGCCTCATCGGGGGAATTCGCCGTCTCACGATTCGTCCCCTTTGCTTTCAGTCCTGGTAATTGGTTTCCTATACTCAATGATCGTCGAGACCGCTCAGCCAAACTGAAAACCCCGGGCGTCATGTTCGATAACCACGACTTGAAAACCACGCGCCGCAGAACTGACCATAATTGGAACCAGTTCGTTTGTAATCGATCTTTAGATTGGACGATTGGTTCGATGATCTCTAGACAATAGACAAAATGAGCCTCGGTTCTTTACTAACAACCTTTCAAAGTAAACCATTGAAATCGTTTTGAAGACGATTTTTTTTTACAGTTTTGCAACATTAGCCTGCTGATGTTTTGTTCATAGTTAGGAAGCTATTCAGGGACAATGAATTGAACGATTATATGGATATTCTACAGATGTGCTCGTGTTGTAGATTTGGGGCTACTTAAGTTCTCGGGCAAGAGGCAAAATTAAAATATAACTGAGGAGCCTATAAAACGTCTTAATATACAATGCTATAATCAGACTAACTAGAACGCAAATACAAAAACATTTGATTTCTTCGCGAAATTGTATAGCCTGCATGTAATATTTCTATTATACTAAAAGAGGCAAGTAAGTATTACCAAATATATCCCAATTATCCGGGCTACACTTTACATGTATCCAGTTGTTTATAAGCTACTTTGTTCGGTTCACATAACAAACAGGAAATGTCAAGCTCTGTTAGTGGGTGTCCGCGGGGTGATTTAGTGAGCCAACACAATAAATATGACAGTAGATCTGTGCAACAATATGACGTCGTATCATATGACCGAAATGTTGTTGAACGGGGAGTGAAACTCAAAATAGAGAAATAACCGCAAACATAATGTATCATTTTGCCAGGGGTACTGGAATTCAATGTAAATAAACCTGCCAATTGTCCCTATTCTTGAGAATAATTCTTCAAATAAGTCCATCCCCATGCATCGTGTATGAATTGCAATCTAGATTATTCTAAAAATCAGGCATCTGTTTTCAGAAGTCAGTTTTAGTATGCAATACTGTTGTACTAGGGAAGGAATCCGAGTAATCTGTCGTCAACGATTCAACGGTTAGGTACTACATTCAGCTACATTCTCGTAAAAAAGTTCATAAATTACTTGGAAAATTGTCTGGTATGGACAGTTGTTAACCACAGACTTCTCCAATTTAATCCATCACACCACTAATTGCTTTCTTTTTTGTTCAACGTCTTCCGGTTGAAACAATGCAAACAGCCATGCAGTTAAGAAAACGGGGCAATTTGATTGGCTGAAAAAGGTGCCGGTAGCGGTGACAGACATGATTATAGGGTGGTATTCTGCCACCAGGAGGTGTGATGCATTTAACATGCTCACCTTGACAATGCTGGCGTTAGTAGATGCGGAAAGTGGCCGCAAATGATTGTTTCTAACGCGGATATTGTTGTCGTTTTATTCGTTTTCACCGATGGGCGATTATAAGGGGGGCTTATGCGATCTCAATTTGTGCGGGGAGGTTGTCTTAATTAGGGAAATTTGGCTCACAGATGGCGAAAGACCGAAGCTATTTTCAAGCAAGCTGCCCCCAAACGTAGCCATTACGATTTTGATGGATGTTCCTTGGGCGGTTCATCGCTTGACATCGCCCTAACTCCGTGTCCCTTAAATACAGCCCCAATTGAGTGTTAGTCGGGAAAATAGCCTCAGGAATAGCGAAGGTGACAAAACCGCTTTTCTCGCGCCAAGTTGTAGCGGAAATCGATCCTGGAAAGATACATAATTTAGAGGTAATTACCAGGCGATCGGCTGGAACAGATGGGATAGTCCAGCTTTAGCGATTCAATCAACGTGAGCTTAACGTTCCTGAGGCTTGCGGGCCTCGTAATTGGTTTATCGCTCAAATGGAATGATGTAAGAATGTTCAATCTTAACCGATTCCCTTTTTTCAGTTTGACCAAAAGTTGAAATCATACAATGAATTGACGGAACCCATTTGTCGCGTCACTGCGCCTTGGAAAGATAGCCCGGTCTCCAGAGCCTCCCACGTGGCAGGTGTAACTTAAAGGTGCACAAGGGATAAACTCAAACTAAAGCTTGTTCTGAAGTCCATCTGACCAATCAAAGAAGTTGTTCGGATGAAAATCTTCTCACCTCTTCTCAAAGAAATGTCTTGCGGGTTTGTGCTAGAGATAAGCGCCAATAGCTTCAAGTGCAATTTTATTGTTTTAAAACTCCAAGAACGCATTAAGAAAGATGGCGGTAGTCTTCCGTGTATATACGAGACGTATAATCATGGTTTGTCAGAGAAAGTCTGGGGCCAGTTTAACAACGATAATCGCACATATATGACAATGGTACGGTAATAGTGACGTACAAAATATCGTACGACAAATGTACTATAAAAAAGTCGCACGTTGCCTTGTGAAATTGTGTCCGGGTTTAAAAGCGATTGGTCAATTATTTTAATAACAACAGTTAGTGTTCTGATAAAGAACTGTTCTACACGTCATGAAATATGTATTGTCATCGGAGCTGTGTGCTTGGTTGTAGGGTCACACTGGTTGAAACAGAGGTCTTTAACAGCATATTTATAAATGACTGAGTGTTCTACAGATTGTAATCATTTTAAACACTTATCGGTATTCACATATATAGGGGCCACTAACACATTCAGATTTGACTGAAGTAATGAAAACACTTATACAATGGCCACCAGCGTTGTGCCTAGGGAAACAAGGCAGAGCCCCAACGAGTTGGACTTTGGCGACAGGTTCCTGGGTCATTCTGTTGCGTTATAGCATGCTAACCACTATAGGTCACAAATAATGAAATATTATAAGCATGCACGTCTTCCGTACATTTTCTGCAGACTAATACGGTCTTTTGGAAAAAAATATATAAAATAGGTATAGGGTGTTTAGGGGTATAGGGAGTATTTTTTGATTGTTTTAGACATCGTTTGCTTTTCCTGTCATGTGGAGTTAGACAGCTCTCTATGGTATTGTGTAACTGGGAATAGCCACGGAGAGCATATTCCATTCATACTCCGTAGCAGTCATCAAATTAAACTGACAATTGAAAAAGAAAATGAATAAATTTACTATAATAAACACAATATTTGTTTTAGTATTATCATATGATTCTTTCCTCCTGCATGTGCTATTTTGTATCTCATACAAAATTCGTGTATGACGATACAAGATTGAGCGTCGAATTATTCTAATCATTTTAGGTTCACGTTATATATACAGAAACCTTAAAATTATTGAAACCTTACTATATATACTGACAATCGCGGTAAGTAATATAATAGTATTTTAATAATCGTCGAAATTACCCCCAATTTTGTCTAGTTCCCAACGTAAAAAGGAATTAATGAACAAATGTATTAATACAATAGAACTTTAAGCGCTTTATATGCCAAATTTAACTTCGCTGTATGTATACAGGTGTATATAAGTGTTAACTTAATCGTGTATTTGTTACTAAGTCCAATGTGTAAATTACACAATGCTTTTTAACTTAGAACTTCATTAAAAAGGACATAATAGAGTTCCAAAGCAACCTTCACTAAATAACTGGATTTAGCTCGAGTGCTTTGAATCCTATGGCCAGATTTAGGAGATTCCAATCAGTTCTCTTCAGCAGATCTGGTTAAAAATAAAACTGTCCACAGTTTCGGAACAACTGTCCTTTGGGAGAGGGGCCTTCAATTGTGTTAGCAGTGACGAGATAATTCAGCAGTTAAAATACCAGCAACCCGATCAGATCGTGTCAAGTTATGTGCTTTCGGTCGAAGAAACAACTTTCAGCCATTGATGGCGCTGATATGAAATGACGAAGGGGCTAAAGCGCAGTCGCAGAAAGGCCTGTTGTGAATCAGCCTATATGACAAATAGATAGAAAGGTAGATCGACCGGACGTGGTCCGGCAAATAGGAGCGATAAGAGGCGGGCTGATCTTTATGGACTAGGAGGGGTAGTTCATGGAGTCATTTTGTCTAAATCATAACTCGACTGATACTCATCTTCCAAATTAACATCAAATGGGGGCAGCTCATCCCAGAAGCTCGCTATCTCCCTCCTCGTCCTGCTACATCTGCGAAAAATACCTCCTGGTTTTAATTGGGTAGTTTACCGATAAAGAACACTTTAATGTACTTCCCTAGCGCCTGCCATCTGCACCGAAAATATTATTTGGTTGAAGCCCCCGTCCTCAGGACGTCTTAGGCTGCCTTAGAGATTCTGAAGAGAGCAGAATAGCTCACGATCGGAATTTAATATGCATAGAATCGTTATCTTTCAATATGGCGTAGGAATATGGAGGACCAGAAGGCGGCCAACCCATCAGTACGGGACTCTGCTGGCCTCTAATCGCTTCTTCATGATCACTGCTATTAATGAGAATAATTGACATTCGGTTCGAGGTAAGAAGGGCATCCGAAGACGGCCGTGCTCCAGCGAACAATAACAGTAAACTGACGTTACGGTCCGTGGGCACATGGTGACCCACACTTTACCCAATTATGTCTAATCTTCCACAAAATCTCAGCATCTTTATTCTTAAGAACTCAATCCAGTTCTATTACACTCACGACTTCCCTTTACTTTAGTGGTCAGCTAAAAACTCCTTGTACTCTGTATTGACATCGCATGATAATATATAATATGCCACAGTTTTTATTTGGACAGAAGTGAATACTACATTGTGATTGAAGGATTGAGCATTGTGAGCTGTGAGATATCCCTTTTGAACTACGTGTTGTTTGTCACATATTTCCCAAGCTTATACAGGGATTAAACTTCCCAAGCTTATACAGGGATTCAATTTCCCAAGCTCATACAGGGATTAAACTTCCCAAGCTTATACAGGGATTAAATTTCCCAAGCTTATACAGGGATTCAATTTCCCAAGCTCATACAGGGATTAAACTTCCCAAGCTTATACAGGGATTAAATTTCCCAAGCTTATACAGGGATTCAATTTCACAAGCTCATACAGGGATTAAACTTCCCAAGCTTATACAGGGATTCAATTTCCCAAGCTCATACAGGGATTAAACTTCCCAAGCTTATACAGGGATTAAATTTTCCAAACTCATACAGGGATAAGATTTCCCAAGCTTGTACAGGATTAAATTTCACGAGCTCGTACAGGGATAAATTTCCCATGCATATTCAGAGATTAAGTTTCCCAAGCTCATACAGGGATAAAGTTTCCCAAACCTATACAGGGATTAAATTTCCCTAAATTATACAGGGAATAACTTTCCCAAGCTCATACAGGGATAAAATTTCCCAAGCTTATACAGGGATTAAATTTATCAAGCTCATCCAGGGATAAGATTTCCCAAGCTTATACAGGGATTACATTTCCCAACTTATACAAGAATAAAAATTCCCAAGCTTACACAGGGATTAAATGTCCTAACCTTATGCGTGCATTAAATTTCGTGATCGCTTTGAGAAAATGACATAGAGTTTTAATAAAGCATGCATGCACATACCAGATCAAAGTTGCCCATCATCGTTGCCATTAAATAAAATTAATTTCATAATCTAGAGAAAACAATGTGCACAAAGGATGACAAACTTTTCTCTTGGGCATTAAAATCTGAGTCGTTTTGCATTTTCAATCTCAGTGAGAAATCGTTTTAGTTAAATTTTGATTTTAAGGCTAAAGCTTTAGGCTTTTTCTGTATGAGCCCTTGTATAAGTGAAATATTCTTGAGTATACGGCGCAAAGCACCAATCAAATAGATAAATCAAATTATCTGTAATGTCAGGTCTTATATATATATGAATGTGTATATGGATATACCATCGACCTTTGACTAGTCACTAGAAAAGTTTCCCACATGTGATGTACATACTTGCACACCATACTGCATGATGATCGACAGTCTTTAATGACCCCTACACTGCACGTATACACAGACTGTTTGTACGAGTGCATGCAATCCACCGCTTAGTCACCAAAATCTCACCAAACAGCGAGAGCGAGGAAATGTCAATTTTATGCAGCTCAGCCCAGTTTGACAAAGCGGTGTACGACATTTTTTTATCGTACATTTGTCGTACGATATTTTGTACGTCACTGTTACCATACCATTGTCGTATATGTGCGATTACCGTTCATGTACGACATCTTTGTGAAACTTGGCCCTATATTCATGGTCGAGACTCTGTCGTTATGTGGCAGAGTCGCGCACCTTATACTGCTGAAAACGTTCTCAAACTATATTTTTTTTTTTTTTTTTTTTTGATTGGTGTTTTACGCCGTACTCAAGAATATTTCACTTACACGACGGCGGCCAGCATTATGGTGGGTGGAAACCGGGCAGAGCCCGGGGGAAACCCACGACCATCCGCAGGTTGCTGGCAGACCTTCCCACGTACGCTCAAACTATAAAGCATGCGAACGTGTATGCAATGACAAGTATAACTATCCTGCTCTATACGAGATTATACATGTTGAACTTAGATTTACAGACATTGCTCCCCCCCCCTTCTTCCTCTCCTTCATCCATCCATTTCTTTCTTCCTGAATCTCTCTTCAATCGCTTGACTGAATTCTTAATAGAAGATATTAAGCTATGATTGTGGGTGAAATTGATTCTAAATTCGATACTTTCATGAAAACGCGGCCGTTCACGCTGTGATGACCAAGACGGCGTTTCTGATGGATATTTAGTCCGAGTGAATAAGTTTAAGTGGAGAGATGTTTTCGGATGAGCGCTTACGACTAAGGAGATACTCTGTCGGATCAACTGCGAGCGAGTCTCTTGTGAAGGATTGGAACACAAAGCCGACTGAACCTTACAGAATAAGCCTCCGGCCCAAAACTGGGTTCAATGGCTGACAGTTTTGTCGTTTTGCACAATTGAGAAAGGGAATTATATTCACTGTATCTCTTTTTTTACCTCGCAATTTCCATTCATTTTTTTGTCAATATTTCTGTCTAAATTTGACTGGCTCCAAAGCAAAAATGGCCAATACCAACTACTGCGCATGCATGCAGAAGTTGTGTACATGCATATATATGATGAGGAGTCTGGGGGTTTTATAGGCCTATATGTATAGACCTTTCATAAACGCGCTTAAAGGAAGTTACAAATGAGACGCAGTAATGACCGACTGGTATATGCACGTATAGTAACGTCTTTGGCGTCAAAAGAGTTTTTTGTTATAAAAGCACTGTATCCTAACACATTGTGCGCGTACCCTACAGTGATCCATAATGGCGCTTAGTACAGCTCGTGATGACACAGTGATAAGCAGTGAAACAGGCATTCGATGAATCGGATAAATTTTATACTTAAAGATCTTAAGGAACATTTGCTTGATAATTGAGGGAAAAGCATCTGAAATTAGAGTCCAAGATCTCATAAAATGTTTCATGAATTAATCAACTACAAAGGTAAGTTTCGTATTCTAACGTCGCTTGTGACTGAACGTTTTGAAACTTTGCCCGTCTGTCAATCTGCTGTGGCTTCAACTCGTCACTCAGTAAATCATGCAATCAGTTTCTTCAATCTGAGACCAGAAATAGTCGATCAATCTCTATATTAACACGCTTTCAATCAAGACCTCAATCAATCAACCAAACAGTCAAATAATTACTCGTGGATGATGTCGACTCTAACTGAACAAATAAGAACATGAATTTAGAACACAATCAGATTAAATGAAAGATGATCTAGTGCTTGTGTGTTCCCCTTTTCATATACATTATAATATTTTTGTTAACTCAGCACACAGTAACTGTATAGCACGATTATATTTCTAACACTTTCTTCTCCGTTAGTTTTATTGTCGGAAACCAGGGTGTCTGTAAAACATTATCGCCATAATGGTTCCCGAAATTTCCTCTTGAACAAAGCTGGGAGGTTTCCGTGAAGCGGATAAAAGGGGGATTATCTTAGGACAACACTAAATTGCCGGCAGTTGTTTGAGAAACAGGGTGAATTTATTTTTCATTATATCTCACAAAAGCCGGGCTGTTTCCAACAATGCTGGAGTGTTGAGTTGTCGGAGCGTGATGAGCACAATACTCGATAGGACTCGTGTAATTTTATTAGAGATAGGCAAATAGCTATAGCTGTATCAGCCCGTTCTTCCCTTTTGTATGGTGGTGAATCTACATCGAGCTGTGGTGCGACTTACAAGTATTTGAGTTTATCAGAGAAAATCGGACAGAAAACACATCCGTAATTTCAGTACACCATGTGAGCCTTGTTAGACTCTAGGAAGGATATCCGCGATACAACAATACAAACAACTGTATCCAGAAAATCATAAGTTAAAGGGCCTATGTTTTCAAATGAAAATTTGCGGCCTCTATAGCATAGCCGATTATTGCATCTGGTAAATTCACGACTGATTTCTTGAGAATCTGCGCGGTTCTGGTTTAGATGCCTATGTACATGTGGACCCAAGTTAACGTGCCGGATCAATTGATTGGTTAATTTAACGACAGATGTACATTTAATGACAACAAATTTTAGAAGGCCAGTCATTGCGTTTGTATAATTCAGTGTGTGGACTCTTCATGAATGAACTCAAAAGACTGCAAGGACTGCTGCGCTCCCTTCCTTTACGAGAGCTATAGTTATATCAAAAGTTCCAATCATATACAATCTTCTGTATCAGCGATGACTCCAGAGGCCATGTAATTCACAAACTGACATTGTTCCGTGTTCGTTGGGTCAGAGTTCGAAAGCAAGTTAACATCGTATTCAAAAACTTTACAGCACAAGGTGGCAATGAGGCCAAGCTCTAGAACAGACGCTGAGAGTTATAATCTGGGGACTGAAAAAATGGCGAACAATGGAAGCTTTGTACGTATACATTTCTTGTGCTCGCTCCACTAGCGGTAAACTGTTGGGTATTGTCCACGCCATGCAGTAGGCATGATGGGGGCAAAAAAAGAATTATACATCACCAGATTATACATCACGCGAAAATGTTGCAGACCTCAAACAAGTACAATAACTGCATTCTGTTATAAAAGAAAATAAGTAGAGAGAAAGGAAAACAAGACAATACAAAAACATTTAAAAACCTCATGAAGTGCATTTATTTTTGATAAATGGAACGTGATACCAAACATCCAGATAGCGCCATTTTTCTAATCACTTTATTTCGTTTCCGGATGCGCAGAGAATCTTACATTTCCAAAAGACCTCTGCAGGAGTAAGACTTCACGCCATTGGCCGAGAAACCTTTTTGTTTAATTGAGCCAATGGCTATTCATTTAATCTGTCGCTTGTTAATGATCAAAGATCAGGAAACCGATCAGAAATCCGGAGGCTGTTTTATCGACCCATGGCCTCTTGCACTGCGTCCTGTGGTAGCGGGGAAAATATGAGAGAGGCTTAGCTTCACTCATCAACTGTCGAACAGAACCAATTAGATCGGGTCAAAACGGTTCAATAAGGGGCTAATTTTGATGTTTCCCGCCCCTCTATTAAAGCAAAGGTCGCCTGGTGTTTATGTAGCTTGACTCTTGGGGCACAGCGTGCTTAATTTGAGGGGAAAACTTTGTATCTCTCTACTGGGACTATCTATGTTTCAACACCGGTCATATTCAAGGCTTGGGAAGTCTCTGAGGGACGAGTCTTTTCCTCAATGCGACTTAATTGGAGTGACGAATATAAACCACTTGACGGCAAATGAACACCAGTGCTGAATAGGAAGAAAGAGAAAATTTGTGTGTTTTCAAACAGGAGAGAACACACAACAGATGAGAAGATAAGTTTGGGCTCGGCTAACCTCTCAGAGTTTTTTTTCTAAAGAAAATGAAAGGAATTATACACACATAAAACACGTTAGACGGCTAAAAGCGAATCGTGTGTACACGGAGAAGAGGGCGGAGGTACGACCACGTGCAAACACCAGGACAGGGCACCACTTTCATCCTCTCAAGTGCTTTAAACTATGTTCAGCTGTGTTACTGTTACTGGCGGTGATATATACGAGTCACCAGACAATAGCTATAATAGTGACAACTAATTGACAGTAACAGTTTATAGAGGCTACTTCTCGCTCTGTGTCTCGAGGAAGCGTCATGTCCGGTTAAGGGTATCTTGTGGAGTGGTAAAAGACCTTAATTCGGGATGTCTACCGCCACCGAACCCCTAAAAGAAAGGTGTGATGACATCGAGGCCCCATCAGACCCCAACAAACCCCCGCAACAAGAACTAGACACCGCTAAATCCAGCTCAGCTGTTTGCTTGCCAGCTGAAGCTTGGCGACCAGATGCTCAACAGAAACAACCCACGGCCTTCTCCGTGGAGGATATATTGTCCCCGAACAAGTTCCGAGGTGTTCCGATATTCTCTAGGAAACAAGACACCGCGGTGTCCAGAAACAGGCCTGCAGGTGAGAGACAATCAGATACTGGGATCGCGCCGTCTGAGACGAGGAAGAGACCCCTGTACGACTCTGCACAACTGACGGACTCTGAAAAGGACAAAATCATATGTAAGTGTTCACAAAGAAGATCTAAGATAAAGAGTAATACACAAACTTTTATATACATTATTATTAGCATGATAACGCTGAATCAATTCGCTTGTTGTTTCGTCGCATAAAAACGTATTAGTTTTAGCCACGCGAGTGCGGTAATTGCATGGTGAATGCTAAATAATATGAATATGGTAAAATGTTGAATAAAATGTCATAAAAATTCCATTATTCCAATACTCTGAAATATCTGTGAATGTATCCGAGGGCTTCTGATTGGCTATTCTTATGCACTGGTGATTGTGATACCGTACAACCCTCTGAAAATAACAAAAATAGACGTTTATATTCTGTGTCAATTAAAGTTATTTTATTTTTCCATTCATTAAAGACGTTATAACCAAGTAAATGCGTTTGAAACACCAATGCGTTTGAACGATAGTATACACATATTGCACTACATTGTACGAGCATACACACGGAAGGGTACCCATCTAAAGTTTCTCCATAAAAAAACTTTTCTTCTTACCATTACTAATACCAGTTATTTTGATAGGTACATAACATTAAGCTATAATTGAGCACATTTTGCTGTAATAAGAAACATCTTTTTTGTTCTCTTATCTCTGTGGTTTCCAGTGATTCTTACCGAAGGTTAATCGGTCTGCAGGGCCAATGAGAGCCAGGAGTTACTGCAGACATAGGCCTTTGTTTTATATCTTCAGGCTGATATACACTAATACGACATAACCCATCAGACCACATAATGAAGCTGTATAGTTCCATTATAGGCGTTACTGTTATAGACAGACTGGGGGCTAGAAATGACTTTGAAAAAATGCGAAATGGAAAAAAAAAATCCAGAAAAAGAAATAGAGAAAAAAACATTACCCAACCAGAGTAACTTCTCGTGCACTGTTGGATTAAAGACAACTGCTGTAGGTTCCCATTTAAGCCCAGATCGATCGAATCTCTTTCCCAGATCAGTATTAAATCAGAAAAATGGCAGCAAAAAAATCAGAGAGCGATTAACTACGGAGAGATGGAGGTCGGCAAGGAACTAAAAACAATTAACTTAATGGGTTTTATTAAATTGGTTAATTTGGCAGCAAACGAACATGGGTCATTTGGAGAGGGTTACGTCGTTATGAGGGTCATTCAGTAGGGAGTGTCAGACACAGGGTCTGTGTTACACATTTGTAGGCAAGGAAACCTACGGTGCTCTGTGTATACATTCTCAGCTCAGGCGGTGACAGTGATCCCGCCAGACGGAGGCATTGCTTCGAGCATTTTTCACCGTACTCATGAATTACGCCACACTTTAAATAATACGTGTGTAATATGTTAATTTGCTTTCTCATTTCCCCAAAAGACATGCATGTGGAAACGTACACTCTTGGATAATGCCCATATACAGGCCTGTCAAACTAATCACGGATTTTAATAATCATTTTTCATTTTGTTCGTGTATATATATATATATATATATATATATATATATATATATATATATATATATATATATATATATATATATATATATTAATGTAATGAAAATAATTCAACCTCATCACATGTTTTTCCAAGAGATTGTTTACTGAGAATAGATTTTGAATTTTTCTTTAAAAAATCTTGTGTTACAGTAATATATACTTTGAAGTTAAATTTTGGGAGAAGTGACAGTCTTATTGTTAAACAGTGTTTGTATATTTTAGGAATAACTTTGATAAAATAACGGAAAAAAGGGCGTTCAAAACCTGTAATTATACAAGATGTAACCAGAGACCGAAAATTTTGTACCGGACAGTTACGTCCAACGATGAAAGTTTCCATTGTCAAAAGGAAATGAAGACACTGGTAATATCAAGCGTGTATTTTTGTACTAATTGAAAATGTATCCAGTCAGGGCAGTCAAAACTTGGTATTCTGGAAATAAAGTCATAACTGGCATTATACCATACATGCATGAAACCTTTAAACATTGAGAAGTAAAGCTTAAATTTTAGAAAACAAATTAGAAATCTAAAAAGTAATTTCGTAAATACTTTTTATTAAATTAAATGCTTTTTACACGGTTAAAGTGACTGTAAATGAGATTTTCGGCAAAAATCTATATTCGTCAATCAAACCGAAGTTTCTGTATTCAAGTAGAATATCTCGAATTGTTGCCTTTGAGTAAATATATGACTCGTACGTATACAAAGTCAAAATGATTCCACAGAGTCACACCTAAGACTTTAAAAGCGTTCAACATGAAGGGGATAGTGCAACGACTGGTTGACCCGTATCAGTATAATGGCTCGGGCGGGCGGCTTACTTGCCTTCAGTAAGTCGTCTCAGTGAAGCAGCACTAAATAAAAGAGCGGTGGAAATCCGTCCTGCAACAAGGAGGCACATTACACGTACATGCACCCTAATGATTCCTTCGTCGTCATATGACTGAAAAATTGTTGAGCACGACGTTAAACCCCAAGCACTCACTCACTCACTCAGATTGCAAAGAGTTATATGCGGCTCGCTTTATAAATTTTACGAACTTAATTACCGACAGTGAACGCTAATGCATGCAAAGACGAGGTAAGTATTTGGTGAAAGTTAATTGTATGGGCTATTCTAAAATAAGATAAAATCCGATTGGATTTGCGCTGATCTATTTGTTGCCGGAACTATCGGGCATAGAATGTGCGGTATATGTTTATGAATGTTCACACAGTCTTGTTTATGTTTTTTTCTGTTTGCAGTTTGTTCTCCAGAGCGAAAATCGAGTGATTTTGGCGAATATTCCCCAAAACTGGTGAAAAGTGATGGCGACTCGGATATAGGGAGTGATGGGGAGGAGGCACTAGCGGGGGAGGACGAAGATGTGGAAATGGGTGGAGTTAAAAAAGGGCGAACAGCTGGGGAGGTAGGGGGTGGTGGGGGCAAGGCGAGCAAGAGCCGGCGGGCACGCACGGCATTTACTTACGAGCAGCTGGTAGCTCTGGAAAATAAGTTTAAAACAACACGATACCTGTCGGTGTGCGAGAGGTTGAACTTGGCTTTATCGTTAAGCTTGACTGAAACACAAGTGAAAATTTGGTTCCAGAATCGACGAACCAAATGGAAAAAACAAAACCCGGGCTTGGATGTCAATAGCCCGACGATTCCAGCAACCTCTCCGGGATCGAATAGCCTACCTACCGCATTCCCCACCCAAGGGCTGTATTCCTTCGCGCAGAACTTACCCCAGTATATACAACAGCAAAGTGCCATCAGTCAGAACTACTTTTTGGCGCATGCAAATGCTTTCGCCGCCTCAAGTACAAGTCATCCATCGTTTTACCATATATAAAATCTAAAGAAGAGTTTTCTAACCGAAATGAGGTACCCTATTATTCTCTGCCTATTTTGATGTGAGTAGCTATATATGCAAGACACAAAAAGAAAAATGAACAATACTTGGTTTTATTATGATAGATTAAATTTCAAACACAACTGAAATTTAAATTAAACCAAAGATATGAAGTTAGGGATATATTGTGTGAATGTGCGGAAGAGAACGAAATGTGTGTTGTACAGGAACAGTTCTGTTCAAATGCGGATGGATTTGAATAAAGTCACATACGTAGATGTGAATAGCAAATGCATTTACTTCCTTTGCATCAGTTCTTTATATTATTTGTTTTAATTACATTAAATCACGGCGTCCTTAAAAATATGATATTAATGCTCGATTGATTCATTGAGTGACTGGATTCGATACAGTGATCATAAGGGGAGATAAATCTGTGGATGAAGAAACAGCGTATAGCCCTCTACGTCATTAAAACTAATTACCATAACTGAATGTTCATTATCTGCTGAGTAGTTTCTCTGAAATCATGTAGTTTTTCTATTTTTATACTGTAGCTGCTTTGTTTGTTTTTCTTTTATATTTTGCCAATAGTTTTCCCTTGGATTCCTTCTGTAAATCAAATGATTATTCATATGTTCATAACTATTTCCAATATCGCCTTTAATTTGTCAGTTTTCGGTTCAAATCCAAATAGTATCTATTGGTTTCCATCGAACATTTCATTTCACTCTGTAATCACATCCATATTTACAAATACCTACATGTATTTGCCCAGTTTCTGCAGAAATTTTATTCTTTGCAGAATTGCAGTGACTACACTATGACATGTTGCAACATTGGGCCCACGCTAGCTAAGATGGTTTAAGCGCTTGCTCACTGTGACGATTATTTACCGATGAGGTGGTGTATTCGAATTTACACTGGTGGCGGAAGACAAGTGGTTTAAACGAGTGTTAGACTATAGGCAAACCGCAAGTTGGGCTTATTGTCACCAAGGCAAACAGACCAAGAGGTCGGAGGTGTCGAACAGTAGCCTGTCAAATGCCCGGATTGAAGAAGCATCCCTTGTATAGCTGACAAGCATCTCAATCACCCAGTCACATCCCACTCCTGTGGAGTCTTGAAACAATGAGAGCTGGATTCGAATTCGTAACCTCTTTGGTCACGGGCCTAACTGACACAGTGAAACATCGCCTTTAACCATCTTCTGGCGAGTGGGTAACTATTTGACTCATTTGTATACGATCTGCGATACAATATTATATCACAGATATGATGCATAAATCATATGAAATAAATATAGAATATATTTATAGACATACATAAAATAAATGGATTGCTGCAACGCATGGATAATAATGCCGGTCGCATCTCTTTTCAATTTCAGCCCTTGTAGATCAATTTCAAAACTATTAATTCCTGAAACTTGTTTCTCTAGCTTCATATAAAAGAGAGAAAATAATATTCATCAACTAAACGACATTTCTAGGTTGCGTCTTCAAAACCACCCCAAGCCTAACTTCGTGAATGTCAGCTATACACGTAGACCGGTGGCATAAGATGTAACTCACACGAAATAGAATTCTGGCATTTCTTCGGAATCACCGAATCGTCAATTCTCTCTCATATATTTGTGATGACATCTTAATTTGGTTATACTGGATGATGAAGATTGTCACCAATCCAAGGGTTGGGAGTAAGGTAGGGAGCCTGGTTTGAGAGCAGTGTAACGGACAAGAGAGGCGCCAGATGCCGTTAATGTCCACATTAATTCCACGTCTAAGGAACGAATTAATGCGCGCACAATGTAAGTATTCATCCGCATAGCCTTCCATCTCACGGGTTGACGCGATCTAGTCCCGTCGGAGCTCTTATCCTGTTATCAATCTGCCTCTTTCTAATTGAAGCATTATTGCAAATTGTTTGCCGCTATTGTTTTCATAATAGGTCGGAAGCGTTTGAATTCTCCATAATCATATACAATGCAGGCAGCACGAGTTCCACGTCTTTGTGGTTTCCTCAGCCAGCATGGCTAGGCACTCTCGAGAAAATCTCCTTTTCCAAAGAACCAAATAGTGGAAGTAATTGAACTCGTCTCCCATCATTTTCCAACGGTCAAAGGTGTAACACCTTTCACGATTGTAATTTATATGGGATCTCAGTTTGTACTGTAAACGCGTTGGGGAAGAAACAACATAGCTTCTCTTTATTAAGCACGCTTCTCCATTATTGGCGTAATGAATTCACAAGAAATCTTGGATGGCTCCTGGGAGATAGAGCAAATACCCAGCAGTTGGGGGGGGGGGGGTGCTCAGGAGGCAAGGGGCAGCAGGACACAGGCAAACAAAGAGCCGTCTACGACTCTCTTCTCCCCAACACATGTGGCCTTGGGGAAACAAAGTGCGACACTAAACGAATTTTAAATGGAGATGATCTTAATTGGGAAAAATTGTTAAGATATCCGGGCTGCTGGAAACGAACTTGTGCCATTCATTTTGTTGTTGTTAATTTTCTTTGCCAGTGTATGCGTATAACGAGCAATATCATCGAGCTTGTTTCGGGCGTATTTCCCGTCACCCTCAATCAACTGATACTGCATGGGCAACGGCATTGTTAGAAAGAAAATATTTGTCGACAGGCAATTTAGTGCTGTATTTAAGCGCCAAACTACATTGTCCCCCGCACGCTCCTGGCTTTGTGGCAGGACACAGTGATAAGACCCACTCTGTCCCTCTGTCAAGGGTTGAATCCCTGTCTATTTTCTGGTCAATATCATACATATGCCGATTTTGGTATTGTTACCACTACATTCGTTCAATTGCATTCGGGCTTGACTTTTTTCTACAAATGGTCTTGATCTTTTCTCCCGCTCGTCCAAACAGTCTATATTAATCAAACACAGGCTAAGCTCGGCTTGGAGCAGATCATGTTTATATATCATAGGTCTACGCAGGGACAGTTGTGGTATTAGGCCATATAGTGCTTTCTCGAGATACAGACTATGTTGAGAAAATATGTGTGATTGGTGAAAATAATAAAATAAAAAGATTAAAAATACTCCAGTTGACATACTTCATTCACAGTTATGCCAGCTTCAAATGACAAGAACAAACTGTGTAATTAAAACTACCAGATGCATCAAACTACACAGGTGACTTCCGTTCTGCGTCCATGACTTCACTTAGTGACGAGGAAGTTTGGCCCAGTTGTTCGAAAGTATATTAGCTAATACTGGTATTAAGACATATTACATATTTAAAACTTTAGCCAAATTCAGCAGCCAATGCATCGGACCTAAGCCAAATTACAACAGCAGATTTAGTTCATATTTAATACGCCGTTACGCAAGTGCACAACTGAAGATTTGAATTAAAGGTAAATTTGGTATTAAGTCTTAAAACAGTTTTGAGCAACTGCCCCCCCCCATTGTGTATTAATGGAGAAAAATGAAAGTGATCCCAGAATTTTGCTGATTAGGCACTATACAAAGCTGATATACTGAACAGCTTGATATAATAGATCACATAGCGAAATGCTTTTTTCATGTTCTCTTTATTTTATACCTCAAGTTATAGATTGGCTGATTGTTGTTTATTTATTTATTCATTTATTTGATTGGTGTTTTCACTTATACATGCAGGATTGCAATTTAACCTAATCGATAGCAAAAATTAAAGAATAAGCGTGATAGCATGGAGTCTCCGTTGACTGAAGCTATGATTAAGTTAGTTGAAGCATTTGCACATTTTGAATTCCTGATGGAAAGGAACTCACGCTCATCGCGGTTTATGGATGTTTAAGACCTATATACCACACAAAACCTTTTAACATACTTTAGCGGCCTAAACATAATTGCAAAGCAAAAAGCAACTTTTAAAGGTAAGCGATGAGTTATACTTTCATTTTAATGCTTACCTCTTGCCACATTGTCAGCTCTAATTAACATCAGACCACTGAGGTGGTTAGAGTGACAGCGCGGCGCAATGACCCAGGAGCCTCTCGTCTCCTCGTTCAGCTCATGCTGGTTTCCTCTCCGGAGATTTTTTTTCATCAAAAAGCAATGCCATGCGCTTTGGAATGGTTAGCTTGGGAGATAAAATAAAGAGGAAAGTGACCAGGTTTGAACCCAAGGCCCTCTCAGCATAGATTTAAAAATATACTGACCACTTAGGGTGAATTGTGAGTTCATACACAAAGTATAAGTGTGTCGAGTTAAATTGAAGATGCATTTTATATAGTGTTAGTCTAAACATTTTCTAGAACTCATGCCACAAAAACAACACTGATGTAAAAACATTTAATGTTTTCTTTCTGTCAGCTCATAGAAACTGAAAATTGACAAATATACCCATAGAAATATAATGCCAAGACTGACAATTTAATCGTGGATATATCAACTGGATTCAGATCCGTTTTCTTAATTATAAGCGTTTTTCTATAGAAAATACCACGGTTCTGACCTTTCTAATTAAGAAGACATCGGGTTAATTTTATTAAATTAACAGATCCTGAAACAGCATTTACTACGAAAATGGCCGAACAAAGATTTTAACAGGCGGTTTAATGGACTGTAATTGACCGGACGGTGGAACAATGGTGACAGACTCGATGTCAAAAAAGCTATGCCGTGGAAAAGCTCAACGAAAATCAACAACAGGTCGAGTGAAATCGACCCGAGGTCAAATCAGACAGGCCCAGGGGTCAAATTCGCCTGGGAACTGGGTATATGGTGGGGGCACGGGCTTTTACTGGCTGTGAAAGGCCTACGCGTAATCGATGATGCCCTGGCGTTGTTTGTCACTCTTTAGCCCGTCTTCATTTATACCGGCACAACGTTCAATTTGTCAAGCTTTATGTCTTCATACCTCCCGACCGTATTAGATTTATCGGACAACAATGGGCAGCAATTGGTACGGAATCGGCCAAAGAAAAGGGTGATCTCTGATAACACTTGTGCTCCCGAGCTGTGTTTCCAGGCTGGCTAATTCCTGGGGTAAATAAAAAGACATTCTGGGAAGTGTCACTCTAAAGATGGGCTCGAGTGTTTTGGATTTGTCTCTCTGGATTTGCTTTCAACTCGGCGTGACAGGGCCCGGGTGTCGTCCTCTCCCACTCACAGCTCTCTCTGTCCCGACCCCCAGTCTGTAGCGCGACCCCAAAGCCCTTCTGACAGATTGCCACACTCCCAACACTCTGTTCGGGCGATTTACAGTGGAATCTGAGGTGCAATGAAAAGCCAAGTGATATCTGACATAGAAATGAAGCCTTCGGCCACTTTACACCGCGTCCCCTCTTCTCGTCCTCAAATGTCAGGCGTGGTAATACGTTATCTGACAACCTACCTCCTGCAATCCTGTCTTCTTTCACCTTAATCTGTCGGAATGACAAAAACCCACCAATTTCTTTTTACCCAGTGATAACAGTTTTTAATAACCTGGAGATTTCTGATGACACAGAGACAGATCACCCAGGCAAAGCAAATTTATGAAAGGTGACTAACTGCCTATAGACGGAGATTAAAATTCAAATGTGCTGAAAAATACAGAAAGAGCATGTAAATGATCCATGTGAATTCTTTAGTATGTTGTTAAGGAGGCATTGCATATACGTACCCGTTGACAATTCTTTTCAACAGTGCGGTATAATAGGGAAACAATACAAGAACGGAAATTCTTTTCTTAGCAAATTTTTAAATAAAAAATTGAGATGAATTTCTACAAAAGTCGTACGTTATAAATAATTTCATATCTGTAATGATCACTACTAATAATAACTGTACGTATATATTTTACACAATGACGAGCAGACGTAGGCAAATATTCAACTTTTGAGAGAACTAATGAAAATGCTGATGCCACTTCTCAAATCTACATGCATGTAAGCTCTGTGAAGTAGATTGGTTTACATATCCTTGTACATAACAGACCATACGTTTTATGAATTAAGTTTGTGTATGATTTTCCAGGTCCAAGATTGCCTCTCGACATTCCAATGTGAATATAATAAATTTGTCTCAAAAATTAGATTAAACTTAGTTACAATCCGTTTAGTTGGAAAATACGGGTTACATTTCGTTTCAGGTGGTAGGAACTAACAGTTATAAGCTTGATTTTAGTAATGCGATTTTAATTACCTTTGCAGATACGTAACTAACATCACGGCAATATCAAGTCGTTCTTCTGTAAGTGTCAATCGTTTACTTGGACAAGGGCATTGGTAATCAAGTAAGTTAAAACTGCATCCGTTTTGAGTTAAAATTAAACCCCGCTAATTGAGCAGCTAAAACGAAATGGTGTTTTAACATTGCCGAATTCGTGACACTCACCCAGCTCTCACTTCCGTTCTGGCCCCGGGCCCGGAAGTGCTCGTTGATATAAAACCCCAGGTGATTAATCCTGTGAAACGTCGTGTCCACGATATCACAAAGTTCGACCAGCATGAGCAAGATGAAAGATGTTAAATAAATGTAAGATTCTATTTGATATTTTCTTTAAAAACTCTCTCTTCATTTTACTTTCCCACCTAAATATTTACAATACAAATGTTTAATGATATGCAATGACAGTATGATAATTAGTATTTGTATAGGATAGACAATTCCAATTTATGATTACGTGCTATCAACTTCTGACCTCTAAAATCATGTCTGGTAAATATTTTCGCTGACGCTAAACCTGAAGTCGGACTATAGTTTTCACTTCAGGTCTTTTTGAGCTACCTCTCTGTTAAGGACGTAAAGAGTGCATTACACTGAATCCATGTAATTGTGGCTTATTACGTTTCATTACTTTTTAACATATTCTCAGAAATTATTCATCGCTTGATATTTTCAAAAGTTAGGAGGTATATGGAAGATTTATGATTTTTCACATTATAAATTTGGAAGAGTGTTGTGAGAATGTTAAATTGGATTTAAACCATGACTGTGGCAATATATGGCAAATGAGTTTATATCGGCGGTTCTTTAAATGGAAAAGTAGAAAATTCTTTCCATTCTTTCACAAGATTTTGTCTAAAGTAATGTGAATAATGTCATTGAAATAAACTGAATTATTTTCACTGTAAAATGTTGAAGATGGAATAAAGTCCGTTCTTATTTATCTGGGATTTCAATTCTCTTTATGTGATTCAATTTAGGCGTCATTTCTTACACGTCCAGAAATTGGTTGGAAATATGGCCCTGATAGCCCATGTCAGCAGAAGTGAAATTTAGACGCAAAACAAAAGCGGCCGCAATTGGTATAAGGAAATGCGAAGACTTCCTTGGCAGTTTGCCAAAATCTGGAGGAGCACGTGCCTCAAACCAAAATTCCATAAATTCGGCGTAAAGTTTTATGAGCGTAATTAATGATGACTGGTGGAATTAGCGCTAATAATTGAATCTTAAATCTCGGGAGAATATAAGACGAAGGGGCTTAGGATGTCTAAATGCTGGCCAAATCGCGACGAGATCCCGACCGGAAACCGTTCAATTCTGCTCGTAAGCTCTCTGGACACACGCGATCGATCCGGAATTGATCTAAACGGCTCCATCATATGAGATAATTACAAATACATTTGCCAGAAATCTGCCTCTTATCTCAAGCGACGGGAAAATAATTTTCTTCCAGGAAGTTTAGTACGCATGAGGACCCTTCGTTCACATATATTCACTGCCATGAATGACCTCTCTGTCAGTGCTCAATATACTGTTGTATGCCCTCCTACACACGGCCACATGTCCGAGTGATATACGTGGGAAAGACGGTCTGGGGGTTTTTCTTCTTAGACGAACTCGATTGCCATTGGTCATCATCCCCACTGTATTGGCAACATCTGAATGTAAGTCTGAATGACCAGAACTCAAGTTTTCAACCATATTGCTTAAAGAAATATTCCAAACAGGAAGAAGAACATCAGAAGAAGAAAAAACACGAGTTATTTTCCTGAATAAATGTCTACAACGACACCAAGGAAAAAAAAACGCTTAATCTACTTATGTATACCCACGTGTGGCACATGCAAATAATGGTTGTTTGTTTCACTTAAAATAACTAATTGTTTGATACTCTTAATAATTAGCCATGCAAGGTGTATATTGGTACGCGAAATAAAGTAAAATATAGTTCGGTAGAAACAAAACCTACAATTAAATATCATATTAACTGTTTATACCTACCGTGACACACCAAGGAGCCAAACTATCATGACAGTGCCTTAAAGAATCTTTTAAATCCATGCAGGAGATTTTTCGTACATTGACTGTGTAATGTTTTCAACCAGTATTGCATTTCAACATCGTCGTTAATAGCACTTTCAAGCTTAAAAAAACATTTTGTTCTAATCCATCACAGCATCTCAGTTTTAGGACTTTTTAAAAACTCTTTGCTTACGGTTAATTGATTGAACCATTTCTCATTCTGATGACGTTTTTCTCTTCGCATGCAGAACCAAAGACACATGGACAGAGAGAGTATTGAATTTTTTGTTCCTAGCTGTTCACACAAATTATACGTGATGGTTTTGAGAGCAGAGATTCTTTCCCCCAGCCTCATTAGTTCCTATAATGATTAAAGTATTTCTTATCTTTAGCTTATCTTGAAATTCAACAAACAAATATTTACTTCTGTTTTTCAATCTAGTAACTCTGGAAATAATAAGAAGCAAAAAATTGTGGGTTGGCTTTTGGTGCACTTTCCGACGCAGGGAAGTGAAGCTGTTATTTTAACTATGAAAATCCCCTCCCGCTAAACCTGAAAACAGCGGTGTAATAACAAAGAAAGAATTTAGTAGATAAAGAGATGTCGTGTTTATCGACACAAGTCTATTGACATGACATATTTTAAGAGAAACCCTCTAATCAACGTGGAGAGTAAATGCGAGTGGAACATCAAATGAGAAATTCCAGCAGCTCAGCGAAACGTCTTCCAGCCAGTAAGTGGTGGTCTAATGACGTTCAGTTGATTAATTTAGCCTCTGAAGCGCTCTCGCTTGTCATCTCTCTAAGCCATGTCGCTGCACAGATTCTCGACCCTAGTGGCGGCTCCTCAGCCCAGTCAGGGCTTCTGTTTCCATACATTTCAAGCCAATTTGTCTTAAACGATGGCAATGAGCAGCGCGAAATTGCCAGTGCTTAAGGCACGAAAGACCGGTAGTTGGATTGAAAAGTAGCGGCTTCTGGAAACAAACAGCGGTGTCACTTACCGCGCGCGGGGCAATTTGTCAAGAGCTGAAGTCAATTATTTATACGTACCCCTATCATTGTCAATTTTCCCCACTTTCAGGGGCCGTTAGCAAACCAACTTTACACCCTAGCAGAGCAATAGACTTCCCCTTCCCCAGTCGTAATGGCTTCCACTGCGGAAGTGGGAACGGCCCGAAACACACATTTAACTAAACAAGCCTCGGGCGGAGGGGTATCTTTGGTAAGGTACAAACACAGCGAACTCTTAATGAAAGGGCCCGAGGGTCGCGTGTCTGAAAACAAAACATTGTGTAGCAAGAGGAAGGTAATTGTGGGTATTTAGCAGATTCGGAAAAGATCTTATCGAATAGAAAGCTTTCTCCGGTCCGAAATGAATTCACTCAGCACTCGTAAGTGCTAGTCATTTACCCGCTTTAGGCGACGGCGCTGTGTTTGAGTATAGGGTTCGCACATGCCCCAAGATCTCTTAGTAAATTGCAGTTAAGAGCCAGGAATCTTTCAGATTATTATCTTTGAAAGGAGTCAAAGTTTGAGCAATTTTCCTCGCCAGTCTGCGCCAGATCTTTCATTATCACTTTGTAAGAAGAAAAGCTTGTGTAACACTCGGATGAGACAAACGCTGACAGTCAAAGTCATTTCCGTTGTGCTCCCACAAAGAGCGCACGATTTTCAAGTTGAATGCAAAAAACATTTTGACATTTGACCAATTGTAAATTTTGATTCTGACTTCGTTGTGTTTTGACTCTGGGACATATTATTATTATGACATATTGGTTTCATTAAATGTCGAATATTATTTCACCTATAGGACATATCCGATACTAATAGCTTAACGGAATATTTTGTTGATTTTCAAGGGACAAAACAGGACTGATTCTAAGGGGAAATTTTCTCTTCTGTGAACTTACAACGTGCATACATAATGAAAAACTGGGAACTGTGCATCTGAACTGTGATTACTGTGCACGTTTTCGTTTTTGTCAGCTTGGTATATTCTTAAATCTCGGCAGTAATACAGCGAAACCTCTACCACGAAACACATTTTTGCAGGGAAATCCAAATTCACCATAGTAGACGATAGGATACAAGATCAACTCGTGTGACTTTGTAACGTTGTATGCAACCCAGGTGTTGGGAGGCGCCAGTGGCGTTACAAAGGTAGAGTTAATAAATCAGCAGGTGACCCAGGGGCAAGGGAAGCTGGGGCACACAGACAAGACGTGTCTCAGACAATGTTCTCTTCACCCACAGTCCAATCTGACATAGACAGCTAACTATACAGACATTCAGACTATAATAGCGGGGCGGGGAAAGCAATCTTGTTGTCCAAACAGAACGCTAGTAAACCGGGTGGACTTGAGTTTCGAATACTGTCAAGAAAGGGATAAAGACAGAAAGATGAGCTCTCCCATTGACTTGTTTTGAAAACAAACACCGCAAAAGAGATTTCACAAAGTGCTCCACCTTTTGAAAAGAATGTACCTTCAATTGTTGGGAAATTTGGCGTGATCAAACAAGATTTTCATGACAATGGACGTTAAATGCGATCTAGTATTTTTATATAAGACGAGCCATGTCCTGTCCCCAGTAAGTTCCCGGCAACTCGACCCGCTTATCCGTTCATTGTAATATCGCATAACAATCAAGGTGGGTGGGGGGGGGGGGGGGGGGGGGTTAGGTGAACAACTGCATTCCTCCTGATCCACATGATGATCATAGTGACAGGGATAAAATATTAGTGTTAGTTCTAGTATATGTACAGAAATAGTCTAATAGACTTACGTTTGATGAGTGGGACAGTGCTTGTGATGTTATATCAGGTTACACAATGCCCCTTTCAACCCCAGAACATTCTTCTCTTATCAGCAAACACAATGTCCTCAATTGGTTCAGCACTCAAACTTTGACGCGTTCTTTAGTCACCCGTTGAGGTCCGGTCTTTTATACACGTCACGTTATTACACGGATCTAACACCAATTAACAGAAGGAATAAATATCACGAGCTAGGAATTGTTAAAATCACACAGTTTTAACAAATGGATGAAAACCGGTTGGTATATGTTTATACCACATCGTACTGATCAAGACAAACTTAGGTACATGGGGACTTTTCCTGCCTGAAGTAATTTGGGCCGAAGCTGAGAACGCATTCTTTCTCACAATTTGTTCTTTGATAATTTTTAAAGACAAGACCTACAGCCCATCTCTCAAGCAGCACTAAACTGAGTATAAATGGGTCGAAGTTATTATAACTCTTAAGGATCTACTGATGTCAGACTTCTGAAAATTTGGTATAGACCATATCTTGGGATACATTAAACATAGATCAACAAAAAAGGCTAAAATAATATTAAACATTGATTATATATAAAGTATACAAAACATCCAGAAGTTAAGATTAATCTAATTATGTTCAAAGACAATGGCATGGACTAAAACGTGCATAGGTCTTAGTATTTCTCATATGCATGTATAAACTATCATGTAAAGCAACCCTCATGTGGTAAGGTAGGGCACCCCACATATGCCTATTGAAAATACCATACTTTATGTTACTAAACCGCTGAAGAAATGTAATTGATGTGAATCGTAAACTTTGGATGATTAATTTGACAGTGTTATTGTCAGAAATTTTCAAAATGTAGGTAGGGTGCCCTATAGAGGTTTACAAAGCTTGCCTTATGTCATAGCCTGTGTCATTAAGTTTAAAATTTATAAAGCTTTGAATGTTCTTGCTAACTCCACTGTCTTACAAATTAATGTCGTATAATTACAAAGTAAAGAAATGTATACTCTATGTGTTCTCGGAATTATTTTGATGCTCTAGTTGTTGTACTTTGTAAATTAGGGGCAAAGATATAGTCAAATACAGATGTGCACATTTTCTGACAAATGCTACATGAGGATACCCTCAAAGGCATTTGTTTTTTGTTGTTTTTACGTTTATTTGTTTTACTGATAGAGGAAAATTGAAAGAACATTGATAACACTGGCCACAAACCTATAGAAATCTCATCAAAATACTTGCTTAGATTTCCTTCGGTAACACATGTCAAACACCTTGAAATATTTTAGATGAACTCCTCAATAATCAATTTTGTAATTTTGAAATCACTTTTGACATAATAATATATAATTTTTTATTTAACTGGCGCTCAACGTGTGACATGCAAGAACATTTAATGTTTGTATAGATCACGACGTTTGTTTAAAACCTGCCTCGCTTTACAAAGGGCTTATCTGATATAGCCATGTAATGGAACAATCGAAATGTTTCGAATACAAAAACAACAAAGACTTGACGTCAGTGAACTCTCCATTAACTTTCTGCGGCATGGCTTATGCTCAAGCTTTGGAGTTTGATCGCGTACGTAAGTGACCTCACGTGGGAAATCCAATAAACCAGTAGGGACTTATTTAGGACATCGTTTTAAAGCCCACCGTGTCGATGATGTCCTTGCAACTTTTTCATACTTTCAGCTATACCAGACTCTCTGTTGGACGCAAGATATCATAAGACAGCGCGACTCACGAGACTATCCTATTGGCAAAGGACGACCACTGCTTCCATAGCTTCCATAGCTTCCGATGGGTTCAATCCAGTCTGGGACAGGAAGTTTTCTACAGAGTCTCTTGCTTCCGCTGTTGTTGATGCCTTGATGACATTGAGTGATCAATGGTGCGATCTTGCATGAAGCTCGCTGGAAACCATTTGTCCTCTGCCAATATGGCATATATATACTACCGGGCAAAAGAAACGTATAAACTTGTTCAGCACCACAAGAAAGAGAAAGAAAGACAGAGAGTATCAACATGACAAGCCTTATATTGCAATAAACCATTTTCCAAGTTCTGTTCAAAAATTCAAAGCCATATGGACATTATACTTGCTGTCAGGCCGAGTAAAGAAGGCTTGGGGTAAATCTGAAAAATTACACAAATGCAAGTAAAGGGACTCCCTTAAAAAGGTGTACCTAATGTCCTATCATGTCATAAGACAGATCGTTAGTAGCGTGTGTGAGCACCCTTTGCATCAATTAAAGCCAAAATACGTCTCCCCATGGAAGTCGTCAGCCGCCGGATGACGTCATCAGGAATTCTGTCCCACTCCTCAAATAAAGCCTGTTCGAGCTGTTGCCTGTTTTGTGGGAGAGGGGCGCGTTGTCTCAGACGTCGATCAAGATGATCCCACAGATGCTTTAAGGGATTCATGTCTGGCGATCGTGCTGGCCAAGGCAGTACGTTGACATCAACGGTGACCAGATAATTTAGTACAACTCTGGCGGTATGAGGTCGTGCATTGTCCTGCTGCAAAAGGATACCCCTTTGCTGTTGATGCACGAATGGCACCACAACAGGTTCCAATATTTCATCTCGGTATCTTTGGCCAGTCAGATTTCCCCGGATGATGACCAATCTCGTTCTCACCTGTCCACAAATTCCGCCCCATACAAGCACCCCACCAGCACCAAAAGGGTGGACATTCTGAATGCAGTTTTGTGCCAATCGCTCTCCCCTGCGTCGATACACACGAATTCGACCATCATTTCTGAAGAGGTTATATCGGCTTTCATCAGTGAACAGCACCCTTTCCCAGTCTCGTCGCTGCCATCTACGTACAACTCTTGCCCAACGCAGACTGTTTTGACGGTGTAGAGGAGTCAATGCCATTCCACGGGAGGGGCGATAGGTTCTGATACCACTCACGCGGAGTCGTCGTAAGACTGTGCGTCTGCTGATGGGGTGTCCCAGTGCCGTTTCCGCCGTTGACGTCGCCGTCACAAACCGGTTACGCAGGTGTGCGGATGTACCGATCTTCTCCAGGCGTTGTAATACTTGTCCTGCCCGATCTTGGACGATCTTGGACGATCTTGTGTCCTGCCTGTTAGGCGGTAACGACCCAACAGTCTGCTGATGGTGGCTTGACTGCAATTGAATGTTCTGGCAATGTGGTGTTGGCTGGCCCCCATGTCGGCCATACCAGTGGCTCTATCACGTTCTGCGTGTGTGAGTCTCGGCATCTCTTAGATGTTTTTTATGGTATTGCACCCTTACCATGTGCTACATCGGTATTTATACGGCGGTCATTATCGAAAATTTTCAACAGGGCCCGAAACTCTGTTTTTCCGAGTTTTCATGATGTCTTACACCAATTTCAATGAATCTCGTTAAAAAGTGACGTGTACACAGGCTTATGTGCAAACGTATTCGTACAACGTTCAAACTTATTCAACTTATTTTTCCATAGAAAAAACTGCATTTAAAAGTTATACGTTTCTTTTGCCCGGTAGTTTATAATATAAAGAAATGTTTACCAGTGCCTCGTTGAAGGTCGGCGGCTTATTCCGGTGGGGAGGGAGTGGGGTGGAAATACTGAGATTGAGAATACTGGAATAACTAACAGGACTTTGGCAAAACAGTTGACAATGAGAAAGAATATACAATACTGTCAGCATGTTGAGCGCCAGCGGTCGAATACTCACTATAGCCTAATGACTGCATAACAAACATCACACAATTTTGGCTGATACGACAGCGGGATTCTCGCTGAAAGATATAAGCTTTCTGAAATGTTTCTCAATATGTGAAACAATCTATAGACAGTCAACAAGATTGAAGCCCTTCTGTGTTAATGCCATTTTGTTTCTGTGCTTAAACCGTTTCTATTTCAGCTATGTATTTAATGGTCTTTGCGATGCTCAGAAGCGATAACAGGCCCAGGCTCTGTTATTACTTTACAACCTTGTAGGAAGACAACTGAAGCTGAGGGTTCTGCTGAAATCAAAATCACCGTCTGTTTATTTTCATTGCTTTGTAGATCTTTAGAAGCTGATCAGAGCCTGATTGCCCCGACTATGGTGGGCTGACTGGTCTCGTCTCACGGCCCGCACCCAAATGACCCACTCACTCTCTGCACTCTACAGAACAAATTGTCACATTTAAATCGGGCTCGAAATAATAAACTATCACCCGACTGAGTTTATTTATTCGCCATCGGCACCATCACGCCTGAGCCAAACCCGAACGCAAGACTCGGCTATCTTCGACTTTTATCGGCATGTTATGTGTACAAGTTGTAGCCTGGATATATCAAAGTGGATGAACGGCTGGGGAGGCGCATAAAAATAGTTCACCGTCAGTTAAGGTTAGGACATTGCCTGCATGTCTATTTAAGACATTGCCTGAATGTTTATCCGCAGTGTATGTTAAGTATGTTTAGGTGTTCCCTATAGGAAGAAGAAGTAAATAAAATCAAAATATTTTATTAACTTTAAAACAGCTTTCTTAAAATCTTAATATCACCCACAACTTCATCATCAGTGCTATAGACATCGTTTTCCTTATACATCACATTTAAGCGACCGCGCCTGTGATTTTTAATTGATAAGGTAGGCAGGCCTATATATAGCACCAAATATTCATAATTCCTTTTTGCGACATTATATAATTAGTGGATCGAGTGTTGAAAACAAAAGTGTGATGGATTACCTAGAAACACATCAAGACTTTTTTACGCCTTATGTACGTATTTCCTCGAGTCGGCGATTTCAATGCTGTTGCTGTAAGAAGTCAATGTGTCAGATTGCCACATCGTGCTTCTCTCTTTTCCAATTAGCCCACACACACGATTCGTTTTTGTCGAAGCGTCTAAAAAGTCTGGGAAATTTGTGTATTTTGGCTACTTTTCACATAGCTGCCGTGCAGACTGATCAATCCTTAGACCTGACTCCATCGATTCTGCGCTCGAGCGGAGAAAGTTGTGAAAATATCCCGTGTTCTACGCAGCGTGACTTCGCATGTAACATCGGGGCTTCGGTGGGAACACGACATACGATCTCTGTCCAGGATTTACCCCGCTCATAATAGTTTATACGATTAGCTTGTTTTCTTCGCCTTTCAAGAAGCAATTAGTTTGCTCTTAGCCCGGGAAATTCCTTAAGTACTATTGATAAGGTCACAGAATTTTCCGGCGATCTCTTCCTAATCAATTGAGCAAACTTTAATAATTGGAGCCCGGTGATTCTTTGCACAGGCAACGCGCGGGCTTGATTGTGCTTTAGGCCACTTCACTTTTCACCCTTTAGCCCTGTTTAGCTCCGATTTTCTTTTGGTGATTTTCCAAAACCAATTGACGCTTGTCTAAAGGATCAAAGGTCGATTGTATAACTCGATCAGTTCTCTCTATCATCGACTCAACCATTTTATTAAGTATCGAATTAGTTGATTCAGGCACAAACAATAACAACCTCCTTCAAATTGCACTCGAACAAGCTTGGTTGGAATTGGAAGATGCTTATTTGATTAATAGAACCATTGATTAAACGGAGACTTGAACAAACAACCACTTTAAGCCAAAACAACAAGTTGAACAACATTCTGAGGAATGTTTTCAGGAGCACAGGTAGAAAACTTTGATCAGAAGCCGTCCATAATTGCTTGATTGATTGGTGAGCTTTGAGATGAACTCAAAGCATAACATTTCGAGCATAATGATGGTTGAATTTTCCCGTAAAATGCTTAAATGTTTTAATTTTTAGGTTATATTACATATATTAGGTTATATATAATGTAAAAATTGAAACATTTAAGCTAGATTTCACTGTAACTAAGTTAAATGTAATCTTCATTTAATTTTGTAAACTGAAACTATGTGCAATAATGTATAAGCTACTCAAGAACATGTATAGTTAATAATTTATGTATACTGAATGCATAATATTATGATGTAATAAACGTAATGATTTAGTGGCATATGCATATTAATGATTAGTGATATTTAACAACAATCAAATGCATCAATGATTTCATGATCTGTGCATTGTTGTATCCTATATATCTCCCGTTTCGCAATTTGATCTCGCAATCTATAAAAACACATTGTGAAGCACAAAATAGCCAGTACTTAATAATCGGAACAAACACATCCCTTGGTACCACATCTCATCAATGCCCTTTTAATGAAAGAGATAACATGCGTATAGAAGCTTGATAACGTTACAATGACATAAGTCTGGGGCAGGGCCCAGTGTTATCTCTAAATGCCGAGAACGTCCCAATTCTCCCTAATCTTCGATTCAAATCTCGCAAGATCCCGCCTACGTGACCTCATTACGCCCCTATGCTCCTCCCCGCTGAGACTCGATATATACAAACGTAATTTAATGTCATATCACTGATAGCACAAAGGCTGTTTAACATATGTGCAGCACACATGTAAACCAAATGCACTGCACAAACCTGAACATAAGACAGTGTTTAAGCCTTAACTTAAATGCTGGTCCAGAATACAAACTATGATATGTACTAATTTCTAAACAAAACAGATAATTATTGCTTCAGGAAATAAGTTTATGAAAAACGCATTTTATTTTAACGTAGATCAACTCAAACTGAACTTGAAATGAAAGCATGTTGTAAAGTAAATTGGATTTTCTTTACAGACGAAAAGGAGATAATGTCAACTGATATTTAAGTAATTATCCAAATACCTAGTCACAAAATTAAATGTACTGAAAATTTTGTCCACAGTTACATAGCTCATACCGCCAATGTGAACTGGTGCTATACTATCGGTAGGTTCTCTTTACTCTATATGGAAACTCTATTCTGTCAGATTGCTTAATGTAAGTTACATGGATAAACCTCATCATAATAGACTTACATCTTACATACATATAAATACAAACCCTCCCATGCATCATGCATTGTCAATTATTTCCATCAAACATCTAAAGCTATCGAAGAAATAAAAACCCATTAAAAAATGCCTTTTATGTCCTGCCTGCATACAAGTCTGTGAGGAGGAGTGGGGTGGTGGCAAAACGAATATACCTATATATATAAACTATAATATAATATATGTAATATATGAAGTTTACGTTGTAAATTTGTGTGTATGCGGTATATGTATCATGCATTGAGGCTTTATATATACATGTACATGTACAGTATATAGATCTATACATAAGAGCATCTAGGTATACACTTTAGTGACTCGCTCATAAATACATGGGAAAACCAACGGGAATTGTTTTAAAATGTCAATTTTTAATATGAAAGTGACGCTTTCCTTAACAGCAGACACCTATATAGTAAGGGTATTTAGTTTCAGTACACATGCATGTCACATATGCATGGTGTTTGCACATGGCTGACATAAGGCTTTGCTGACACATGTCAAAATACACAACAAACTATGCGAAAACAAATATATGCACTCAGTACACCTTGAGTATAACTGTAAAACCTATTTGCTATAAGGTGAGAAAATAATAACAACAAATAATGAGAAACTCCTTCCGACAAAAAATCCTTCCAAAACAAAACGAAAACTGTAAAAAAAGTCACAGGGCGAGCTTAATTTTGGGTGTTAAGTAACATTCATGTAATAGTTGATATCAGAATTTTAGACAACGTTTTAGCCATTTTATATCTTGCATGAACCTGTTATTGATCAAACGTCAATCCAAAGCCGTGTAGATTTTGTCCATGCTTATACAGACACCCTTATGTAAATCAGTACACACAAATGTAAGACTTACATGTACATACTGACCATGAAATATCCTATACTGTTATGCATGTTAATGCTATGTGGAAAGGTCTAGGGATGATCGTGCGCTCTGACTGGTTTCCCCCCACCATAGTGTTGGCTGCCGTCGTATATAAATGAAATATTCTTGAGTACGGCGTAAAACACTATTCAAAAAAATAATAAATATACATGTAAATGCATGTATTCCCGTATATTCTCAAACAAGCGTTAAAAAGGTCTACATTGTTGACCATATGTTATATAAGCCTGTCTACATAAGCACGGTGATCTGCACGGCCAGGTGGGATTCAGTCATCACTCAGTCATCACTCAGTCATCACTCAGTCATCACCCATTCATCAAGATTACCCCTGAGAAATTAGTCTCTGTAAAGGAAGCCATCCGCTTTATCGTCCACTCTTCTTCCCCCGCCTCTTTTGCAGCACTTCTCGGCAAACTACATCTAAATCGTTATCTATGCTAACCTCCATCTACGGCCACCTATACACTTATCACTCGATGTAGGTAAGACTATATACCTCCACATGTTATAATCGTATCATCATCGCCTGATAGAGACATTGCGTGTTACCGTTAAGCAGACCGTTACGTGAACAGCTTGTCTGGAATTGTCGCACAATTGCTTCGGGGATTGGATTTATTGGCGTGTCAAAGATTCTGTTACCGCATAATGCCGATGGTCTGATTAAGTCATGTTCGTATTCATGCACAAGCACTGCGTTTGGGCAGCGAGGTCTGGCCATACATACATGTACCTCCAGAAGTAAACAGCCTGTACACGCCTTGAGAATTTATAGGCTTAACAGATGAAACAAATTCGCGAGAGTTGAAAGATTTGACATTATCTCGTATCACTTGAATCCATTAAAGGTTTTGTTCTGTTCCAGTATAAACTCAAGTCATTTGTTTCCAATTAAGCGCGGATCTCAGATGTGACGACAATTAATATTTGATTTTTTTATCACTACGTGCAACTTCTTTGTGTCTTTGCAGTGTCTTAATGATAAACCTGGTCTTAAAGTTTAAAACAAAAAATTACATATGAAATTATGCATATCAATATTACTTAAACAATAAAGCTCAACTTTGAGGCCTATATTCAGTTTCACGCGTCTTGACAAAACACGTAGGTTTTCAAGTTTAAGAGAAAATATTATTCACTGATAAAATTATGTACATCGATATTTCTTAAATGACCATACTAAACTTTTAAAAACATCAATGCGGAGTACTGGTTATATGATCACATAAATACTGAATATACGTGTATAGGTGCGAGGTGTAATTATCATCGGTACATTTAGATGTATTAAAAACATTGCTAAATTAATTACATCTTGAGGGGTTATTTCTTTATATCGCTTCTTCATTTACGATTTTATACAAATTATATACGTTTTCCAGATTTTCTTCAGAGTTCAAATTTTAATAGTTAAATCGTCTTTCGGATAATATCAGAGGCCTCTGTGGCTGAAATGGGTTTATAGCATTAAGTGTTGCACAATGATAAGTCCCCGTTCAGAAGGCCGCATGATCACCTCTGTTCAGAAACATTATAAAATCCATACTGCAAGATTGGGCAATAGCTTCGCATTGTACACCCTCCAAACCTCTTTCACTGCCAATCGAAACTCCCGTGTCATTTTTTGTCCGTTTTATTGAGAGAGGAGTGACATTTTTTCTCCAGTCTTTGTCCCTACTCACGTCTTGGAAGAGAAAGGGAATAATACTAATCGTAAATTAATTAAGGAGTGAATGAGTTTCTCTATGTGGAGTTTTTATCCCTTCAGCTGCTGTATTCCTGGAAAGAGAACTCGACTGGCCAGCGCCCTCTCACGGCCTGTCTGGGATCGATACAACCGCAATGTTCACCCTTTTGCGAGATGTTTTCTGCTTGGGCCTCAAATAAATAAACGGCGGGCCCGTCTACGATAACTTGTCTTATGACGCACGAAATGAGCTTAATGATTTAAATAAAGGAATAAGGAGAGTTAAATTCTGACCGAACATTAGATGTCAAGCTTAATCCTCTTTGAGTTCTCAACTTGATTAATCATCTAGCGGGATTACGTTTGAGTGACATACTTTTGGTCACGAGATTTCAAAAGGGCTGCATACAAAATAAGTGACAAGCAAATGGAGTCATGACATTTCAATTACGGAAGCGGACTATTTATTATAAAAAGCCTGTTCGCAGTATCGGTTTTCAAGATAAGTAACCCGTTGCTTTTCCCATCGCCTCTCGTAGTTTATAGCCTCGCGGACAAAAAACAGTTTTTCACAGCAGGTCTGAAGTTGTTCTTAGGTCGTGTACTTCGGCACACTACAACCCGGGACAAATTGTTGTGCTCTTTCTACAGCAGGGTAACTAAGACCACCTGGGCAGGAATCTCGTACGTAACGGTGGACAGGGAGAGGAGTGCGGATGGAGTGATTGAGAAATAGGTGGGATGGAGGAGAGAGAAAGGGCTATGGGAGGCACTGACATGTACCAAAGTTTGGAGTTCCAAACATCGATTTTGCGTCAAGTTGTTATATACATGTATCGAGAAAACTAGCTTTTCTTTCAAAACGTTAAGGTGTGAAATGAATTCGTCTTCTGAAGCAACATTTTACTTCAACTGACCACCATTTTTGTCCAATGCATGCTGTACCATATTCTCTGTATGTATGTTTGAAACGGGACGAAAGATATAGAGTATCAGTATCTAAATTAGTGTATGTGTGTGTGTAGCAGATGCACATGAAGTAGACCTGCAGAACATGTATGTGTGCCGATACTTGTAGTACCCACAAAGGGATTTTGCTAGTTGTGTAACATTTAAGAAAACATTGTGCTAATTGAAGTATCTAACGTAGTAAAATCATTTTTCAAAGATATAATGCTACTGATTAACTGATTCCAAGATATAAGCGCTTGCGGTTTAACCTCGTACTTAACGATTTCTTATTTAGATTACGACGAGAAGTCATTAGGTGTGCGCGCACTGAAGTATCATGCAGAAGACACCTGACATGACACCTCACCCAGTCACATTATAGGCCTAGTGACACCGGACAAACCGATCATGATTCCTTGCTCTAACCACTAAGTGCTGAGCGCCAAAAAAAAGAGCAGCAAATACCATTCTTTGGTATAACCCGACCCAGTTTTGATCCCGGGGTCTCCCAACTTTACATTACAAGTGTTATTGCTTGTTACAATCTGGCCAGTCTACAGAAGTGTACCGGAACAACATTGACATTCTATTACGTGAAACCCATGTGGGTTATTCCCCTAACAACTTCAAAAAAAAATTTTATGACAGTGTGTTATAGTTTAACAAGGATTTATTTGTTATCGGTGGATAAGCCTATATTTGACTTCATAGAAATTTCTAGTTGGAGAATATCTCTACTCCATGGATGCCTTTCATACCGAATTTCCCCCATAGGGCTGGACAACCGCGAGATCTCCTTCAAAAATGTTCCCTGGAAAACGGTAAACCATTCCGCAGTTATCAACACTGAGGTTATCATCAAACGTCCAAGTCAATTCAATAAGCCCAGATGGAAAACGAATTTAGCCATTTTTGCCCTGTCAGTTTGCTTTACAAGAGAAAAGCCCTCAAGCAAACGCCAACGATTTTCCTTTGACGCGATCCTGGTTCCATTTCAAAGCACTTGACATAATCTCAAAACCTGCTCAAGGGAGGCAAGTCATGAGTTGAACAGGTGACTCATTTGATGGCCAATCAGCGTAGTCGCTGGAGCGTTGCGACGCCCGGCGATTTTTAACACCCCGTCACGGCCTATGCAACGGTTCTAGCTCTTCCTAGACTGACAAGTGTTCATACTGCGCTTGTAATAAGAGCGGTTTGAGTGACAGAGACAAGCACGTGCATGCAATCAGCATGGGTACCACATGTTCGCAACTCAACTCCTTTTAATTGGCGTATATATCGGGCCAAGGAATGTCTCCTTGATGATTATCAGCAGTAGTGAAAACTAGACGTGTATTTCATTTGGCTGTCGTTGTAATCTGCACAGAAATCTTTCCTGAATTTTCGCTCACATCTTGGAAGATCTGTAGAGATTTAGTGGACCTGTGCTGAGATCTGTCACTAAGACTATTTGTCCTAAAGGCGGAGCCGGAGATCATATTCTCTGTCTTCCCACTAACTTGTTACTTATATCCGTGGTGTTTAAGTATGACAACATCAGCTAGTTTTCTTCTCATCAAATCATAATCAGCCCCACATTTCACTGTCGTTAGGAACGAGAAAGAGTGGAGTTTTAAACGAATACACTTATGTTTTTCGTTTCCAGCTGTATGTGCATATCAATTACAAAGCAGCATGTAGCAACACATGCTGTAACAAGCACTAACGGACTACCTTCAAAACTGAAACCTTTCACCTGATATCTTAGGTATCAGATTAAAATAAGTGTGGATGAACACACAATGAACATTTAATAAAACGAATGATAAAGCTTTGGAAGGTGATAGGTTTAAACTTTTAAAGTTACCTTTGCAAAAGGTGGCTTTGTAACACGTTATTTTCAACTCATGCTATATTGTTTTGCTTGCCAGCTGAGTTTTCGATATTCTTCGTAGAACTATGCGGACATTTAGGAGGCTGATTTCAAGACACTTTTCTCCACTGGGGACCTACAATTACAGAAAAAACTAGTACAATTTCGCGCATTCCTCGTGTCCATCAAGCAGTCAGTCCTGTAACGGAAGATACAAAAAGCTTCAAATACAGTTACATACGAACTACGTTGATTAAGATTGGTTATCCAGAGCATAAAATCATCTTTGGCATTTCCCCACTTTCCAGTGTAAACAAACTGACGTGTGGAAACCAATAAGCAATGCTGTCCTAATTCACTTATGTCATGTTTTGGAACCGTTGTATGTCGGTGTGTAATGCAAGACACGCAAGATGATATAGTACCTGACTGCCTGGGACATGTATTGAATACGAAGAATTATGCATACAAGCGGCTAATCACCTCGGTACCGAAATCTTTAACGCCTTGTCCAATCTCGCGCGAAATATTATGACAGAAGTAGGAAAACATTTCTCAGCTGAACACATATTTTCTGATTAAGAATTTAATCTGATCATCATCCTAAACCCGTTATCCAACATAGAGAACAAAATTGAAAAATTAAGGAATAAAAAATGGTTTGTAAGAATCATTTTAAATAAAAGAAGATGAAGACAAAGTAGACAAAATTTTGTCTAAGGTAGACAAAATGCAATGAAGAGTGTGGAAGATGAAGATGACGGAACTGACTGGCAAAGTCTTTGATGTTGAAAATCTTTGATGTCGATAGCTATATAATAGTCCCAGGTTTTATTGAGTATTTTTTTATTGAAAGCGTAACATGTGAATTGCACAATCTGACCAAAGTGTAAAACTTTTAGTCCCACATATGTGTGATAGTCATTCAGAGCAGTACCGACAGTGTGATAATCGGCAAATGGTCGCAAGTAAACGGTGAAATACGGTCTTATGTCAGTTAACCTCAGTTAAGGTTTTACTACAACTGATCGTATAAATGATTAAATAATATCAACTCACATAACCTCTAGCAGTATGGCTTAAGCAGAATTGGGTAAAAATGCAGTGGGGTTTACTGCAACACGTTAGACATCACCGCTGCTTTGTCATCACATTCTCAACATATACAATAACAGTAAAACAACGCAAAGTGTCTGGGCCTTGGGGATGCTTATAGTCTACCAGCAGAATCCTGGTTTATGCAGGAATACAATATAATAAAAGGCTTATAACATGGAGAGTGAAACCAATTTTACACATTTGAAAGTGGACGTTTTGTATATTTAGTGATAGACTTTTGAGGATCCCCCAAGATTGTAGATAAGATAATGATGACCAAGTTTACCGGATCATTATTGTTACAATCAAAGATGTGGAATCATTTGGCGGGAAGTCCCTCTGTATAGTTAGCCACACGGTGAGTGGTACATACATACTTCCGGTACAAATATGCCTGCTTTTATCTGATGATTATTTTTTTGGCTGTATTATAAGGGCCTTTGTTTACTCACATCGTAAACTAAGAACGAAGTGCCGATGAATTTCCGCCGCCATCGGTGTACACTAGCGAACTTTGGCCAGAACGGTTGTTATGATGGACAGGCGAGGCAGACGGGAAGACCTTTGCCTAACTCGCTATGTGTCGATCATCGCCGCCTGTCTACTTGAGGCATCGAGGGTAATTGCAGCTTAACATTTCTACCTATCGCTTCCATCCCACAAGAGTTAGACGGAGAGCCGGATCTGATTGTTATTTAATAAGTCTATAGTATGCCTCGCCGCGCAGAAAACGTAGTCAGCGTCATTTCCCTCTCCGACAACTATTCCCAACTCGGTCGCCCACAAAACGTTTGAACGATTAAGGATACCTCATGATTTGCTTCTCGGGACCCGTCGACCAGATTGCATTTCTTTCACAGGCAGCTGTCTGACATTTACTAACTTTTATAACACGTCTGCTAAACACATCGACACCGCCATCTTTAACGCCTCGTCAAATCCCGCGAGAAATATTATGACAGAAGTAGGAAAACATTTAACATTTTTCCCAAAGTATAGGCAGGCCCTCTCCGTAGCTTCCTCGCGCAACAGCTCGCTCTGCACTGATACCGATTACCCCGGCAAATTTCACCCGGAGAACTCACGCATCCACAAATCCCTGACGGCCGACATTCTCACAACACGTGCAGTTTCGCCGACTTTCATGCACCTGTTTTATTTACCGTCAATTAGATACACGTTTGAGATGAAACCACCCCAGTTCATTCTCGGCATAACCCAGCTTTTGCACCCCCGAGTGTGGTTTCCGAATGTACAAAAAAACATCAAGCGCAACAAACCGGAATACGGTATTAGGGAAAAGGGTTTAGGGTAGCAATGATGGCTCAAAACTATGAGACGAAGGTATACAAAGTGTTAGGACGATGGCACGAAGCGATGACACGATGGCTATCGCCTCGATCCGTCAGCCCATCTCATCGTGCCTACGTGCCATTACATCGTACCGTCGTGATTTCTCTTCGTACCTTCGGTCTTTTATCAGTCAACACCTTACTGGTACAATATGTTTCGCAGCCTTATGCTACGAAGCTATTCGATAATGGTCTCAAGTAATTTCACTATGTGCAACTAACAAAACTATGACTCACACACTTCTGATTAATGGGCTACATTTCCTTTTTTCTGCTTTTTGTTCCACGCCATACTCCAATTCTCCACTCATACCAGGGTGGTCAGTATAAGTTGGGTGGAGGAAACCAGATTTCCCGGAGTAAAGCCCCAACCCCAAGTTATACACGCGAACTTTGCCACGGGTGGCATGTGTTATATTAATACATGGATGAGGAGTTGTCTCAGGTGGCATATGTCATATTAATACATGTATGAGGAGTTGTCTCAGGTGGCATATGTCATAATGATACATGGATGAGGAGTTGTCTCAGGTGGCATATGTCATATCAATACATGTATGAGGAGTTGTCTCAGGTGGCATATGTCATATCGATACATGGATGAGGAGTTGTCTCAGGTGGCATATGTCATATCGACACATGGATGAGGAGTTGTCGCAGATGGCATATGTCATTGTGATACATGGATGAGGAGTTGTCTCAGGTGGCATATGTCATATCGATACATGGATGAGGAGTTGTCTCAGATGGCATATGTCATTGTGATACATGGATGAGGAGTTGTCTCAGGTGGCATATGTCATATCGATAGATGGATGAGGAGTTGTCTCAGGTGGCATATGTCATAGTGATACATGGATGAGGAGTTGTCTCAGGTGGCATATGTCATATCGATACATGGATGAGAAGTTTATAATATAGAGCACCGTTAAATGGAAAAACGAAAGCGCATCGAACTTGAATTCTCTGTCCAAGAATGGTACCAGTGATAGCCAAACTTCATGTGAGTTATAGCGATAGCATGAAAGCACATTCACCACTCGGCCACGATCCACGCCCAACGGAGAGCACAGGCTTAAAAACGTAAAGTGCGATATATTTATCCTACAATTCACAAATACAACCACGTATGATTTTGCTGGCCAGTGTCGTCACTAAATTCATTAATATAAGTACTGCTAGAAGAAATTAACCCTTGTATTCTTTATTTTCCCCCATATTTATTTATTTATTCATTTATTTATTTTTTGCTTTGTTTGTTAGGCAGGGGTCAGTTGTATTCATTTTGATGAAGGAAAACTGGTATATAGTCCGTTGGAAATCTGACACTCTTCCTGGCGTAAAGCCACAATTAAACCCATAGGGGCTGGATACAAGCAATCGGTTCGACAGCTGAACATCGCTTTAGACGGCTAGACCAGCCAGCGTTCAAAGTTTGTATTAAAGAGACTGCAAACTTGCAGTAAAGTCTTTCTTCAGATATACATGCATGTATTTTTTATGTTCATCAGCAGTTCGTGGGGGAAGGGGGTGGGGGGTGGGGAGTGGGCATATAATCGCACTCAACGGCATATATGTCGATACCGATGAGAAACTAAGTTCGGAATTTACTAATTCATATGAATTTACATTTTTTGTATTTAAAATGTATTATATTCTCTGGCTTCTAGGGACCTGGTCACTTTGAGGAGTCGTCTGTAAATTGTTTACTTTTGGCCTAAAAGCACTCAAGACTGGTGTAGAATGGGTGCATTAGTGTATTGTTCTGCGCGATATTTAGACTCTTGTGGTGCGATGTGGTATTGTTTCACATTCCTCACAAGTGCTCATATTCGGGTTATTAAGAGAAAAACTCAGCCTCTCTACTCCTGGCTGATAAAACTGTTTTATTTGAGGGCAGTGATTTGGGAGAGGGGGGTAGTATGTGTACTGGGGAGCGGGTAAACAGATATACATGTATACAACGGCATGTGACCACCCAGTCACCTGACCTCAACTGGTGAAACTAAAGGGGGGGTGAAATTAACATGTTTTCATCGACTGATAATGCTCACATTTTTCTCGTGGACTCCGCACTGAGAGCGTTCCATGCTCCGAAGCAAAGTGATTTCTGACAATGTGTCGATCTCCCTCTGCTAATGTTTATATGACCTTTAGAGCGAAACAGGGAGGGAAAATTGTAGCTGGTACGGCGGCTTGTGTGCATTTGTTCACACTTGGTTCACATTCCCTCCGAGATTTCAAATGTTCCGGACAATGGCTCTCATATGCGCCAGATTTGTTCAAGCTCTGTCAAAATTGCGCCAAGTACTTATGACCATTTGAGAGGGTGGAAGCGTGCAGTGGCGAGCTTCCTTCTCCCCACCGTGGGGCCCTGTCTCAAACCGCGGGTTGTTGAGTTCGTCCCGGTGATGAAAATACGTTCTGGAATCTTAGGTTTCATGTATGCGCTAGCGCATTACACAACAAGAACAACAACAGCAGAATAGACCAATAATATTGCAACGGTCAACACAGAAACCAATGCTGGATATCTCACCCTACTATAGTATTATGATTTTTATATCAATGATTTCGATCCGATTTAAGCACAATATCGATCGAAATTAATAAGCCGCACACCTTAAAGTCAGACAACGAGTCACTGTATAAAGGCATTGAGTTGACAAGATGGTCACTGAAAGAACGGTCCATAATAATGATTTCACCTGCGACTTTTTCTGGCTGGTACAGCCCTATCTACCTTTATTCACCCAATCTATATACGGTATATTCACAGATACATAAACACTAAGGGTTTCTCCCGCGCTCTACCCTGTTTCCCCACACCATAATGCTGCCCGCCGTCGTACAGATAAGGTATTCTTGAGCACGGTGTAAAACACCAATCGGATAAATAAATATAATCTAAAAAATACTTTAAACACTAAGTAACTTAAATTCTTCATTATTAGAGAATATTGAAACAAAGCTGCTATTAGCCATTAAATCATTCGCTATTTATGGTATTATTTTTTTAGCACAGTACTAAAGCATTTTTCATTGCTTGTGAGGTGGAAAGACATCAAGCATGTTATACGAGGGCTATATAGTCAACGCTAGGAGAGGACAAAACCTTATGAAATGGTTAAACTTGTCAGCAACAAGTAACCAATCTTTCTTCTTTAGAGCACTCATTGATGATAAATGAGATATTTATTACACCTCAGGAGAAATCTTCTCATGTGTTTGCTTTCTTACTTTTCCGGTCCAGATTATAAATGGTGATAATTGTAGTCCTTTTTGTCGATAGAAGCGTGTAAAGTTTTGCCAACGAATACCCTCTGGAGATTCGATTGGCGCATTGCCCAATGAATGGTGTTTTGTCCCGGGTTAGATTTGAATCAACCTGAGCAAATCAATGCTAATTAAAGTTCGTCTATCCGTTTTTACGTCTCTGATTTGTCTTCATTGGATGATTGGCCTTTTTTAATCCGGCCAAACCTTCCGTTCTTTTTCCTCTTGTTGGAAATTGCCTTAAGCCGTCCAGCATTTATCAGTAGCCAACAATGACTGGTGGAGCATCTATACATGAGCCTCTCAATAGGTTCTGGAGCAATTGGCTGAAATTGGCCACACATTTAGGACGACCAAATCAAATTTCTCCCTTAATGTTTTCTAAAACGTTAGCCATAGATTTAATTAGGGCGTCTAGAATTTCACTCGTGTTATCATCCTGCTTTGATAACGTTTTAATTTAATATGAACCCAAAAGACTTGAATTACAGACGCCACTACGACAACAATAGGTTATATAAACGGGTTAAATAGTGTCACATGACCCGAGCTTTGTCCACAGAATGAAAATCAGTGCACCCTGTTAAAAGGGTCATATAACGGCTTATTTCGCAATTTTCCAACTCAAGTCAAAAGACCTGCAACACGATACATCTTTGATGCACGAAAATGATGACGAGGGACGACTGGAACTTGGGTGGATTCGAACTCACGATTTCAAAATTTTGCAACTTGAGGTAGAAGATCCAGCGATCTGTAACACGATACATCGGTGATGAACGCATACTGTTGATGATGGGGGAACGACTGGAAATTGATGGATTCGAACTCAGGACTTCAAATGTGCAACACAAGTTTACAATTTCGTCTAACCTGCTGAAAATGCGATAAGTGTGTTTTAACATTTTAACAAGAGGACAAATATGCTATACATAACCAATATGGGTAAATAACGCTTTGGTTAAATCGACTTTTAGTGTTATATTTTCGGAGTTATGTATAACTTCACATTGATTTTGTTGCACTAATAGTCTGATATTTCGAAATCTGATGAGATTTTCTAAGAATAAAAGTGAAAATTATGAAACATATGAATAAAATATTTACATGCTTCATCTGCAGTCTGTATACTCTTGACCGCTTTCAGTTGTCATTTTTAAAATAAAATTACATATAATTATAAATATAAAAATATAATAAAATATGAAAAAAACGTGCGTCCGATTTACACCAATGAGGGGCCTCCATGGCTCAGTTGCTTAGCGCGCTAGCGCAGCGTAATGACCCAGGAGTCTCTCACCAATGCGGTCGCTGTGAGTTCAAGTCCAGCTCAAGCTGGCTTGCAACAACCTGCGGATGGTCGTGGGTTTCCGCCCGGGCTCTGCCCCGTTTCCACCCACCATAATGCTGGCCGCCGTCGTACAAGTGAATTATTCTTGAGTACGGCGTAAAACACCAATCAAAAAAAAAAAAAAAATGCACCAATGAAATATGACCTGAATCGAAGAGTTAAAACCTAGAAACCTCTACCACTTACCAAAATGATTGAGCATTTTAGATTTAATTATATGACTGAGCATTTTAGATGAAATGCTTTTATGAATGAATAAAACAGATAGAACAGATACCCGCAATGACCAAGAGAAATTGTCCATCTATAATGATACCTGGGAGATAAACCCTTTGTTGATAGGTATAGATACACATCTGGGCATTCCCCACATATGTATATACATGGGATTAATCCCGTTCGTATATAAAAATGTAAATATTCGAATAACGCTTTAAGATGTTGAAAAAGCCGTAGAAATCCTGCTTCTAAAACTTATGTATACGCACGCTTCCCGGTTTGTTCACAAACTGTTTGCACTTTATTTTCCAGCGGATTGATTACAAAATTAAGAGGACACACGTTCGGGTGCAATGACTTAAACCGTAGCGGCAATTACATAAAACCTACGCAAATGGCTGAGGCCGGATGCTTACGGGGGCTTTTTATCAAAAGCACATACTGGTGGAAAACCAGACGAGATCAAAGGCTTGTTTGAGCATAATGGAGGAGGGAAACATGGGGAGAAAGGCTGGCTAAATCAAAATGAAAAGGAAAACATTTGTTCCTCATCCGCCCAAAGGTTGAATAAGTGTTCACTTAATTTTAGACGCTCAGAGTTCACATTTGGTTGGCATTTGGTGCGAGTGTGTGTACGACAATGGAAGCGATGCCTGAATCTGTTCACAAATTCCTAGGTATATTTTAAGCTGTTATTTTGCGATACTCCAACGATGGGGGAATTGTTGGGCTTGCCCTCTTCTAGTTTATTTCTTCATCGCAACCTTCTGAGTCAAAGAAGACACAATTAGACCAAACTCTTTCCGTGATGTTGTCGGTGTATACTCAGGCTTTCGTGAATTGTTAGAAGAATCCTGGGGTGAATAAGATCCATATAGTAAAAGCCACAAATGTGAACGAGTTTCATCGGTTTTTATACCCACACCTGCTCCGCGTTCCGCGAGCAAATGGCATTGAAAGAAATACAAAACAATTTCTTCGTGACGACCAACAACAGCGAGCCATATGAGCGCGATGTGAAGAAGTTAGGGGAAGCCGCGGGAAAACGCAAACCAAATGTGTCACTAAATGTTTAACACATCAGAAAGCCAGTACAGTTTCCGCCCAGGAGATATCCAGAAAGGTCGTCAAAATATTTGTGAGAAGTGAAATAGTTGTTCAAGCATTTCTGAGTACGTTACACTTGATTTTCTAACGCGACTTCCCCGCCACTGATGCGATGAGGCATTGTGATGTGCACGTGTTAACTGTTGTCAAGGGTAATACCAATGCGAGAACACCTAATAACTCCGTCTACACCCAATTACTGTCAATATATTCGCAGACTCGTTGATTTTCGACAATTCCCGGTAACCGAAATCACGAAGTGTATTACTACACTTTGTACAGAATGTCAGGCAGAGTTTCAAATTTGACATGTAATGCATATTAGAGAAACCTTTTGTTGAGATACCTTCAAAATCTTTCTAAAAGTCTTTTATTATTATCACGAAATAACATTAATGACGATAATATGGAATATATTTGCACATGCAAACCACTGAAAAACAGGTGTACCTTCCTTTCGTTGACCTCTCTGTTGTTAATTTCCAATCAAAACGGTTTTCTTTCTGGATCTGGCTCTAATCTTTATTCTTTGTGAGTTCAGTTGTAACGATCACGTGAGTGTGGCCGTGGACAAACGAGTGTGGTTGATGACACAGCGGGTGACATCAGCTGAGACAACGTCACACCGCGTGCGAGAGTTGACGGTGCGCTCCAACAACAACATCCGCAAGTGGTCACGCCAATAAAGAGGATGTTGCTTTAATTAAACTTGTAGAATGGGACAAACTGCACCACTGCTGACTGCAGCGTTTCTGTAGAGGGAGTATCATAGCACGGACATTTAGTTTAGTTCAGGTGCACTTGCATCAGAGGATAATAAAGGTGGTAGTTTTTACACATAGTGGTTATGGACAGCGTAATTTCTAACTCACACTTTTCTCTTCTTCCAAGTTTCAACGCCTATTATTGACAGCTCAGAATGGCTTTCTCGCCATTGGTACGTGGGAAGGCTAGCTAGCAGTCTGCTGATGGTCGTGGGCTTGCCCCAGGCTCTGCCCAGATTCCTCCAACCATAGAATGTTGACTGCCGTCGTAAAAGTGAAATATGCTTGACTAGGGAATAAAATATTCATCACACAAATAAATGAATCAGATTTTCAGACATCCAACAACTCCCCAATTCTCTTTAATGCAATTCTATATGTATAGCTGATTGCACCTACAATTTTAGGACACTTTGGCTTAAAAAAAAAGAATCGGATGTACTTTCTCTGAATTTGAGCCACGAGGTTCAGTGTTCAAATTAGCTATGTGAGATTCCAAGCAGCTTCATTTCATTTATCTGGCGATTTCTCGGTGGTTTCTTCCGGGTTCTTTCAGAATGCCTCAAGTGAAATCTCAGAACAAAATAAAACACTTATTCTTATATTACACTTCGGATTCTCCTGTACTACATGAAACACTGGACGTCAGTGAAATATGGAATATACTCGTGTCATGATAACATCACAAAAGTCATCCGTGGACGACACCATTTCCAAGTAGGGGGTTAATAGCGGGTTTGCTGCCACAATGCCTCACCTCTCTATCCTGAGTGGAAAATTGGTCATTCCCAGAAGCTCACGCAATTGTTTACTGGTGACAAGTGAACGCAGTCGCAGAGAGGATGGAGAGTGCTTTACATTTGCCGCGTTCGCTCACTGTTTGCGTCTAATGAATATGTAGAAGTGGATACACAATAGAATTGAAAATGACGCTGTCTTATCTAGTATTTGTTGCTTAGCTTAGTTCATATTTTAAGATACATAAGCACAAATACACCGATACAAGTATTTGTTTCATATTACATCGACGCAGAGATAATAAAATCAAGGAGAATATTTTTTATCTTTTTCGCATCTTATTTTTGTCCTTAATCATGAACAAAGCTGAATTGTGTATGGCAAAAGCGGTAATTTTCTTGTTGGCGTCATAAATTATCCATTCATGTATACATTTATATAGGCCTATCGAAGGGCTCCGCCCCTGCCTGATATAGTGCATATATTAGGCAGATCGAAGATTTGGTTACATCCTATATTCATACCGTAATAGCGCCAGTTCGTCATAAACGTTGCTTATATTCACAGTAATTTTTATGATACAAAATATGTTTTGTAATTGTGGATTGTATTTGTAAGTTTTACCTACCTTCGTTTTTTTTTGGCACGAAACCGGTCTTATATTATACAAGGGTCTATAAGCTATTGAATTTGGCGTTAATTTTCCTAATGGAAATATATCTTACTAATGCCAATTCCGGTTAAGGAGATGTATACATGTGTATATGAATGTGATCCTATGCTGACGATCGTATATCTTGGGCTGTTTATCAGGTCAATCCAGGCAGAATCTTTTATTTCCTTAGTATAGGTTTAACAGCAGAAAATGGGAAAACAGTAAACGATGTCATTTCTTCCACACGAAGCCCGTTTCCCCTGATGTCTGTAGCAGCTAATAACACTCATATACACTATACCTGTAATAGTTAAGCGGTGTTTATCTTTCATCCACTTTTCTCTGATGAAAATAAGCCAAGCGTCGCATTATTAATCTCCACTGTATATATGTTTTCCGGTTTACAACAGCTGTATGCCCACAGCACAGGCTGAGGAATCGAGGTAAATGGCAATAAAACTAAGTCAGGCGAAGTCTCTTGGTCATAATGTGTTTCGCACATTGGTAACACATAAGTCAGAAGTAAGATGTCGTCTGGCCGGCTAGCCTCCCTGATAGTTATCTGTCCCGGTCTGCTGAAAGCCGACGTTCTCCGAGCACTGACACGTGGACAATCTCAAAGATAATACGGTAATATATCTACATATCATCGAGGTGAGGAGATTTGGCCAAGCCCGTGGAACGGATTAATCTGTCTATATATATGGAATGAGATCGTTTTCAGAATTTCTGCCGTCTATTAAGTAGAGACCCTTATTAATTATGAGCATAAGGCGATAAGCTTTTTCTTCGCGCTCTTCATACACGATCACTGGCACATTCAGAAGCCATTTTCTGATACATCAGCATCACTGGCGAGGACCTCGTGAACTAAACGATGGATGACCAACAGAGAAAGGCAGCGCGAAACACTTGATCTCCTTGGGCAAAGCTATGCCAAAGATTAAAAAGAACGTTAAACGATAGAGCAGACGTTTAGCAGGGCAAAAGAAAATACTGATAAAATCGCACAGATGTGAAACTTTAATCGCTCTAATAAATTCAAATTAGCACGGCAAACAGCCCGTTATAGCTGTGATACTACGTTCACTTTTTTCCGGTATAGGCGCCCAATTTATCTCCTCAACCATCAGAGCGCGAATGACTAAAATATTCAGTTCAGACACAAAAAAATCCCAAACGATAGGGAACGTTCAGAAACACAGCAAATGTAGTATTTTATTGTCCACTGAACCCCTGCGAATGTCAGTCAGATATTTCTATGGGAAAACTATAGCGAATCTGGAAGGCTTAGATCTAGAAAGTCCGACCCACCTGTTCTGCGTATCCGCACGACTCTGGAAATCTGCTACCACATTTTGTTGGTCAGCAACTGGACATTTGTTTGTCCTGGTTGAAATTATGTTTCTCTTTGTTCAAAACGAAACAATATTTTGTCAAGACCGAGAGTCGTTTTGCACTGACACATGTCACGATCTTTGCATATTTCATTCATTGCTGTTTCTGGTTTTCCTTGTGAACTTATCGTTCCCAGTATTTGAACTATCCGACCATGAGCTTAACACTTGTCTCCATAACCAGTCAGTCCATTTTTTTCTCATTTGAAATCCACTGGTCATAATTCCCACAACAACTGACCAGGCCGTCTGTTGATACTTCAACCAATGTCAGTTATTTCCACATGCCACTTGACCACTGTTCCTACTTGTCCAAATAGCATCGTATCTGGAAGACATTCTTTGAAACTTTCACGAATGAAACCACATTTTCAATTCATGGCCACCGGAAAGAAATAAAGGAAGCATTTCTTTTAAACGAAACAAATTCTTGAAGTAAAATGTGTAAAGGATCTAGCAACATCCTGTTCATTTCGGCCTTTGATGTGACGACACGCCATACTGAGCATGTGCCAGAGATAAAGATAACAATTGAGAATGGTTGGTAGGAGACAAAATAAATACATTAAGAGGAATTTAAACGCCTTTATGATGTTATATAATTTATGAAAATGAAACACAAGTATATGAATTGTTTAAATGTATGAGATGACAGATGTATATGGATATACTATTTGATATGATACTACATACTGACCGATATATGTTTGAATTCAGTTTTTATTCAGTTTTAATTTTGTTATCATGTAAATAGTCCTGACAACGGATAATTCCACAAATTGCCTGGTCTAAAATAAATTGAAACAGTAACACTCAACTGTATATACTCAACAACTCAACTTTTATATATACATTTTTACACTGAATTAGCCTATATAGCCGCGAGAATATACATTCCGTGCATCATATCGCAGGATAGGTAGGGCTGAAAAATTGTGGAGTTAAGCCATTATCATTCATCCTATAGATAAATACCTGGTTTACTTCATCTTTAAGCCCGTTTTTATACTTCGATCCACAAAGGACTCTCAGACTCAAAGTTCTAAACCTCAAACTATACATTAATGCATTTTAACTTTAAGTTCTACTTATGCCTCAACTTTTACAGAATATTATCTGAAACGAATGCGGAGAGCGCATACATGAATTAATGCTTCAGTGCAGATTGTAAAAAAACTGTTGTACGGTACTGTTTAAATTCATTGTTCATATGTATATCCAAGTTCTGCGGACAAACCACGTACACGATGCACCGGAGCTTGTTTACCATTATCCAGACCCTGTTCTAAAACACTAGTCCAAAGAACAGTGTCATTGTTGTGGAAGATATTCCGAGAATTTCCTACTCTCCGCCCAACCTACAAACAGAGATAGCGGCGAAAGATGGTACAGATTTGTGCTAATCGATGATCATTTATGTTGAACAGACTTGATCAATTCAGTTGCAGTCTCAGTTAAATGTCAGTGTCAAAGTTGTTATATATACAAATGATTCCCTACTCCGCCGCAGATTTTTAAACGTAAGCCGTCGTAATTATTTACCCGTGTCCAGTAAACAGCCGGCCCATTAGCCCGGTGTTCGGGTCTGCTTTCCATGAAGAATCTAAACGAAACTAGAAGGAGATCCTAGAGATGGGACATGTTTTTGATTTTCGGGTTTATTTTTTCTCTCGCACGAATAATGCAGGATGAGAAAACTACTTTCGGAGGCGGTACGCCGGAAGGCTATGGCGGTGCATTGTGGTAGAACAACAAGCAGCTTCTCCGGTCCATCTGTCTACTATCTGTTTCACAGTCTTGTTAACACAGGTAAAGTCACAGGCGATACGTCTGGATGATGATACTGAAGAAGAATCCTTAACTTACACTGTGTTGAAGAAATTTCTATGAACTGATATTGTGTTGAATAAAATCCTAACATTCATCGTGTGGATGAAAATCCAAAAGTCATAAAACTTACATCGTGTTGAAGAAATGTTTTTAAAACTTACATTGTGTTTGAAAAAATATCCTGTACACTGACACTGTGTGGAAGAAAATCTTTAACCGTGTTTAAGAAAATCCCGTAAATTTACATTTTGTGCAAGAATATACCAAAAAGACATTTTGCTTTTTTTCATTCTCTTGTCGAAAATCCTACATTTATTCATTGTGTTGACGAAAATCCTCAACATTAATTGTCGGCTGTGAAGAATGGTAGAGGGACTATAAAGGAATATAAAATGTCTCAGAAATAGAGAAGTTATTTTGTGGCATACCTTTCTTCATTTTTCGTAAAATTATACCCTTTGTTTTATAGTACCTTTAAATTTATCCGTTAAAGTCTGACGCTTAATGCTTGCCACCGTCGCATAAGTGAAATATTCTCGAGGCTTACTCATGAAAAATGTATGTCTATATTGACGAACGAAACGGCATGGGGAGAACAGTGGACATCAGCAAAGTTTTTGAAAATGTGGTAACTTCATTTGTCATTGGTGTTTGTAGCGTACTATTTTGTGCTACTCAGCCATCGATATCCAGTGAAGCATGAGCTACAAAATATACTCCATGGATACTCTGATTCATTAATGTTTAACTCCGTGATCAAGAATTTTTAAATTTTATAACGGCGGATGAAAAACTGAATAAAAATGAAAGAGATTGTGTTCTCATCATGTAGACATATGATACCAAAAAGATATCTTTTTCAAATGAACGTCAATCTTTAGCTATTGATATATATAATCGATCATAATTATTTGTTGTCGGTAGATGCTCTTATTGCAAAACATATAAGTGGAATTTCCAGGAGATTAAGACATGGGGAGAGTTTGTATGTGCATCTTGTATATCAGTTCAGTCCACCGCAACCATTATAGTACAATAACAACAAAAGTGTTATAATTTGCAATGCATAACACAGATAAAGGACTGTCATTTTCGACGCGATATTTAGTTTGAAAGGAAAAAATATGTTTATCCTAGTTAGATCACATAAATTAAATTTTTTTTCCAAATTCTAAAAATTGAAAACGTCTAACTTTCGTTGTTTTCATTATCAGATTTATATAGACATAGATTGTGTTGACTGCTTTGCACCTTTGTTGTTTTTATTTTGACGGGGAGTGGGGGGGGGATTTTGAGGTATCTAATTTTAAAATAACGTGAACGAAACCTCACTTGAGTCTCAGAATAGAATGCCTGGACAATCATATTATCAGCTCATTTTAAATCTGGCATGCTTTACAGCTGGATGGTGGAGGAGCACATCACAACAACGCTATATGTGTACAATGGAATTAAAGATAATACATCAAAGACCATCACAATGATGATATTTTACTGCGGATAAGTACGACAGTGTATACATGCATCTTATCGCCACCATGATCAGTTATGGTAAGTGTTAGGCTGACGTGCTGTGAAATGAGAACACTCTACTAGCTTACTTCTTCAGAAGCAATTTCTATAGGATCTGTAACGAATTAAGACATGATTTCGTACATATAGAAGACCAATTAACTTTATCATTTATATATACTGTGTAAACGTAAGTTCGTATAAAACTTGGTGGAAAACATTTATTGTGGCTTTACTGGAAACAACGTGGCCTGATGGTAACGTTATTCCCGGAAAAAAAATCTTGCGCTAATTGGATTTGTGAAATTGGTCTCAAGCTGTGTAATTTAACGAGAGTTGCAAGGAAGGGAGATTACTTTGGATTTTCAAGTACACAACGCTATAACGTTGACTCGTTTTCTCTGTGCATGTTAAGTGCACATGACAAAAAGTAATTGTACGACACTATATGTGAGGTGAAGTGGCATTAAGATTGTGGAATATACCGAGGGGTTGAGAAAGGTTTCAATACCGTCTCCCCTACCTTCAGCTACCCTTTGACTTCTCCAGGTATTTTCATAGAAAACATGGTGCATGTCGTGTTCCTCGGTGTGTTTGAGCTGGGTGGTCTCTTCGCTCGTCCAGACAAACCGCGTCAACACGAAGGTATAGCCATTAGAAATTGCTTTTTGAATAGCTGTCTATTGTTAAGCGCACGTGTTAACCCCACCCTCCTACTGTGCTAATGGAGAAAATGAACGCTGCCAAATTTCCCATTAAAATCTCCCAGCCAGTACACTGTTGGCATATTACATGTATGGTTGCTGTTTCGTTTTTGCAATTTCTGTATGATATTTGTTTCTTTCGGCGTCCAGAAAGACTTTGCCAGATTCCGAACTACGTCGCCTTACATGTATATATTACCACTGGTTAAACCGTTTAGTATATATCAATGTCTAGTTGAAGAGCAGAGGGTTAATGCACTTCCTATATATATGTGTGTGTGTGTGTGTGTGTGTGTGGGAGATCGAGCATGGAGCATTATATTAACCTAGTGAAGATAGTGACAGCTTTAAGTAGTTAAAAAGCAACACTAATGGCAAACTAATGAGCAAGCGTAATGAAAAAGACTGGACGGTAGATATCAATCAATCGCACATTTATACCTTCACAGAATGCCTTAAAATTGATTACAGATTATTTTAACAGCAATGACTTGTATAAAATTCAAATTAAAGGACGTGCCAGAAGATAGACAACACTAAATTCCATTGAAAGAATAATCTTCGAAGACTAATAAATACAAGAACATGGCTTTCTATTCCGGAGTGTATATATAATATATATTCTTGTAGGCGTTGAATAAAATGGGGAGTCATACAAAAACGCAATCTTAGTCTTGTTACAGTAAGTTAAACTTGTTTGAAACCAACTGCATAAATGCAGGCGGCATTAAACATAGCTTCGGGGAAATGCGCACTGACACCACTGGGGTGTTTTAATGATGTTCTAAAAGTGGTATTCACTAACTGTCATTTCTTGACGGGTGCCTCCATGGCGCGGGTGGTTAGCGTGCCATAGCAGCGCAATGACTCAGTAGTCGCTTTAACCAAAGCGGTCTCCGTGAGTTCATGTCCAGCTCATGCTGGCTTCCTTTGACCGTACGTAGGAAGGTCTGCGAGCAACCTTCGGATGGTCGTGGATCTCACCGGGCTTGGTTTCCTTCCATTATAATGAAATGGAAGGCACACCGATCCAAAGTGAACTATTCAGTCTCTAAGCGTCAACAGAAAGTGCACTGCGATCAGTATCAGTTTATGCAAGAAGAAATATTGTTTATAACGGGATGTATTATAACTATATTTTGGAAGAGAAAATTGTAAAAGGGCCAGTTACCATCTTGGTATTACACATCTTCTTGCTTTAACTTCTGTAATATAAAGCCACTTAAATGTGTTTCGAAAATGGAAAAGTCGTAAATAGCCGAACATAAATATAATTGCAGTATGCTCTCAAATGTTATTAACTGAAATACTAAATAATGCTTATTATTTTTTTCTTTGTGGCAACAATGTGTCGTTAGCAGTAAAGACTATCGTGCTATATACATGTAACTCCATCAGAACACATATGGAAATCATTTTATTATGATCTGTTGATGTATTCCAATGTATTTGCGAGACCCAGAGTATATATAGAAATGTTAACTTAGGTTTCTGGAAAATCTTTGTATCTAACATGTTGTTCTCATTATATCCTATTGGTTAATGTGGATAATCGCTGTTCACTTGAGTATTTCAATTTGGCGAGTATAGCTCTACCGTCGCTACTCTTTAAAATGATAGATATTTAATGGCAGATCTTGACAAATGTATATGCTGGCTAGGGCTCTACGAGGATTAAATTGCCAAATATGTTTCTTCTATTAGCTCGCTTCTATTTTTCCACCCTCGTCAAATTTACTACTTCCGGTGAAGCGTGAGTGGTAAAGTCATCATTTTCCACTTTCCACTTAGCTAGGGAAATTTATTACAAACTTTCGGGACAGTTTTCCGATTTAAAAAGGAGATTAATAGCTTATATGTGGCCAGCTGCGCGGTCCACTGGTTCCATTTCAACACGCATGTATTATACACATTTACATATACATGTACACATACATTTACACAAACATGTACACATACATTTACTCAAACATGTACACATACATGTACACATACATATGAACATACATGTACTGTGTAAAGGTCTATACATGAGATTGGCTTACCCTACCCATGTCAAATAAACCAACATTCTTTAATTTCAATATAACCTCTGTAGGCCTATTATAAACCGAGGCTTTGAATTACAAAATCACAATCCAAGGTTAAGTTTTACACTGTTCAAATAACATTAAAAGCACAGCGCTGTATAAGTTGGAAAATCATTCGGAAGTTTTATACATACATTATCAAATTATTATTATATTATTAGTACTTACATTTATAAAGCCAAAAAATATCAGCATTTCCGCGCATCACAATATATAAATGTGATACTTCGCACCGAGTAATACAAGCCCGCGATCGATGACTGGACGTTTTCTGTCTGGTTTTAAGTAGGCTCTGGCAAGGCTTAAAGCAATTTTCAAACCCACTTTCACCATGGCTTGAGCACGCTCAGTTAGAAAATAAAAACATATTTACTTCAAATCCAGTCGGCTCCCACATGTAATGTGAGTTATACGTCATCAATAATGTATGTGTCAAAGGAATGAGTGAATGACTGAATGATTATATACGTACCTTAATGGCACTTCTGCAATACTGCAGCCATATCGTCACCAGAGGTTTAAACCAGGTGACAGCTTAGTCTCACCATAAGTCTGCAGTTTGAGAAACTCAAACTTTCATATATTTGTTATGCCTATCAGTAAATCGCAACAAAGAGAACATTTTCACGAAGGACAACACATATTACATATGGCGGTATAAATTAGCTGACATATGCAAATCATTCGATTCAGCTGGTAAAACAGAGAGTCCTTTGATAAATAATAACAAAAAGAAATTTAAAGTCTTATCAACCAAATAGATTAAAATCTATAATTGCATTTCAAGAACCATATATTATATCTATATATAGTTCTTTTCGTTTGTCCAAAACATTGAAAAATGTTTCGTAAAGGCCATGGATAATGCATCCTTTTCTAGTTCAAGAATTTGTATATTATCGGACAAGTGAAGATGTAAGCGAAGGATCTAAATAATGTCAACTTTGGAGAATAAAACTGTGAATCACACATTCAGAAATGCATCTAAGGTTTACAGGCAGTACAGACCTGCTGTTCTCGGGGTTTGTGTATTTATGTACGTTATAATGCGGGTAATGCCGAAATCTTTTCTATTTTATGAATACGTAACAGCCCATACTAGCTTTCACAGAAGTATAAATACAGACTTTATAGGTATTTACTTTACTGGTTTGACTGACTGTCCAAATTCCCCACTTAACGCTCATGTCTGTAGCGCTATACTAGCTGTACGGTACACTTTTGATTTATGAGACATGGCTACACCTTGCCTGATGCCGACAACTCGGAGAAGTGGCCGATAACGGACGAGCAAAACCTTCGGTCAACATCGTAAGCACAACCAGCTGGGGAATGGCCGACACGTGACAGATGTGCACGCAATGGCAAAGTGACGAAAAACAAATCACGTCACAAGCTCTTTGAAGCTTCTCGTGATTTATGACTGTTAATGTCTTCACCTTGGCTGCTCGCTGCGCGTTTGTATTGTTATGCACCACGTAACGTTACGTTTACACATCATTCGCGTGGCCGATATTCAACTAAGGAAGGCCAAATCTCTCGGCACAACCCGTGAAGACGATTACTTCTGTCCACCCGAGTGTGGATCTATAACTGGTCAGTGAATCCTTTAACATAACCGTACCTTTGTTATTACAGCTGTTTACATTACCTCTGTACAAGTCTAATCAGAGGTGAATCTGTGAGGAGTCCAAGACTTTATCTAATTACAGATATTGTATACTGTAACTGATCGATATTTCAGAGCTGGTACGCGACGTAGTACATGGTGCGCATGAACCAAGAGATGCAAAGGCCAGAGTGTTGATATATTAGACACTACAAGAGCGTCCATTTTAACAGCCATACAAGCAGAAGAGAGTTCAACACCCACTTTCGTCACCCTAAGGCTTTGTCTGTGGAAACAGACATAAACAACCATAGCCATTGTTTTGACCAGCTCGGTACAAATATAATTGAACTTTTGATCTTGAAATCTAAGGAGGACATGTATGGAATATACCGTCATGTTAGGAAAACTGGACATGCGATGTGGCGTCACTCGTATTCCACCACCATATGGCTAAAAGACAAAACAGAGTTCGCAAATGCTCATCGAAATATTTGCGTGGATTCTCAGATTATAGAAACAACTTGCTCCTAACTGATAAAAGTTGATAACATGGTGGCGCTTTTGACTTTCTCTATGTGAACTATTTCGCTTACTTTGAGCTGGAATATCTCGGTTATGCAACAGCGTGTATTTCATCGCTTAGCGGCCAAGCTAGAAAAGTACAGAATACAGTCATGTGTGTCAACCGTCAGTAAATGTTTAAGTTATGTCGAAACGACGATAAATTTATATCAAACAGAAATTCCAAGAAAGGACCTTGTTTAACTGTAGTAGTCAGACTTTGCCACCGTGACAGTTTGATGATAGCTTGTCGACTTTCCCAATAGAGAGGGACCATATTCACCGTGGTAGTGTCAGTTTAATGATACCCCATCGACTTCTCCAGTAGAGAGAGTCCATATTCACTGTGGTAGTGTCAGTTTGATGATACCCCATCGACTTCTCCAGTAGAGAGAGTCCATATTCACTGTGGTAGTGTCAGTTTGATGATACCCCATCGACTTCTCCAGTAGAGAGAGTCCATATTCACCATGGTAGTGTCAGTTTAATGGTACCCCATCGATTTCCCCAATAGAGAGAAACCATATTCACCGTGATGTGTCAGTTTGATGATACCCATCGACTTCCCCAATAGAGAGAGATCATATTCACCTTGATGTGTCAGTTTGATGATACCCATTGACTTCCCCAGTAGAAAGGGACCATATTCACCGTGGTAGCGTCAGTTTGATGATACTCCATCGACTTTCCCAACAGAGAGGGACCATATTCACCGTGGTTGAGTCAGTTTAATGATACCCCATTGACTTCCCCAGTAGAGAGAGACCATATTCACTGTGGTAGTGTCAGTTTGATGATACCCCATCGGTTTCCCCAATAGAATAGTAATGTCAGTTTGACAATAACCCACCGACTTCCTCAATAGAGAGGGACCATATTTATCGTGGTAGTGTCAGTTTGGTTATACCCTATAGACTGTCCCGGTAGAAAGAGATCATATTCACCGCGATGTGTCAGTTTGATGGTACCCCATGGACTTCCTCAGTAGAGAGAGACCATATTCACCGCGATGTGTCAGTTTGATGGTACCCCATCGACTTTCCCAATAGAGAGGGACCATATTCACCGTAGTAGTGCCATTTTGATGATACCCAATCGATTTCCCCAATAGAGAGGGACCATATTCACCCGTAGTAGTGTCAGTTTTGCTACCATGACATTTTGATGACACCCATAGACATTTCTTGAAACTGGTAGGCAGCAAGCGCACATATTTCATTGACCACGTATTTATCATTAATGATCCGAAAGTGGATCTTGAGAAAAATGGCAATTAGGTATTTTTTCATTCTTCGTCCATAATAAATTATTCGTTTCTTTCTTTTCAATAGGCTATCTAGGAGATACTTGGCAAAAATCCATATTGGCTAATGCCATCAAGTTTTATCGCCATTTATAGTGATAAACAGCTTCAAAAAGACCCCTTTATATATTCTAAGAACTTTGTTACCGAATTCTAACTTCGTCTCTGGTTAGAAGATGTTATTTTCAGTAAGGTAATTATTTGATATATTCTAAAATAATAGCAAATGTTAATTTAATTGGCTTTTCAATTTTTTTCCTAAAAGTCTCCAGTATAGCCTCTTACAGCTATCACATAATATTCATGTGGGAAAATATATGTGGACATGCTACTGACACCGGTAATTCAAACACACACATAGCAGTACGGCATAAAACACCAATTAAATAAATAAATAAATAAACCCACATGGCATCCCGTAAGAATATAGTGAAGAAAATATTTTTGTACGTTTAATTATTTTTAAAGTCTAAAGAATTGCCCTCGCTGACAGTCAAAGAGTGATTGGTTTACGGCACAGTGGATCGATAAAGGTATAGGTATATGTTTGTAACTGTGATTCATAAGGGAAATGCAACTATAAACGTTAACATTTCGTAAATAAATAAGAGAAAACAGACGTATATTAACTAAAACTAAATTCTAGCTTTTACATGACCGTTCACTAACTTCTAGCCTACACATGACACATTCCGTTCACTAACTTTTAGTTTTTACATAACCCATTCGCTCATGAACCTCTATCCATTCCGTTCACTAACTTTCACATGACCCAGTCTGTTCGCTAACTTCTGGCTTTCACATGACCCATTCCGTTCGCTAACTTCTAGCTTTCACATGACCCATTCCGTTCACTAACTTCTAGCTTTCACATGACCCATTCCGTTCACTACCTTCTAGCTTTCACATGATCATTCCGTTCACTAACTTCTAGCTTTTAAATGACCTATTCCGTTAACTAACTTCTAGCTTTTACATGACCCATTCCGTTTACTAACTTCTAGCCTTTACATGACCCATTCCGCATATGCATTTATATGTATACAAGCCTACTATATGCACTGATTAGCATGTATGTATCATTTGTCAAAGCTACAATATACAACACGCTAGGCGTGCTGGATGGAGTAACTTATATCACGAGGATCAGTACACTTTATGTAAAATGTACTCATTCTCTCTGACGGTTGAATACTGTCTTATTATTAATATATAATAATATACAAATATATACGTTACATATTTTTTGCATTATTTGACATACATACTAAGTAGGTAATCCATAGCAATGAAAGGTAGAGCTATGCGCGCATGAAGGTCATATATTCTCAGTCACTGGTGTCCACATGTTATAGAGACGAAGCTGTCATTCAGGCCGGAAATGGTTCGAAATGATATTTCTAATTCTTCTGAGAGCCAAAGCTCACTTGTGATAACTCCCAGGATCCTTTGGGAATCGACACATACTCAAGTGGTACAAACCTTGTAACAAGAACAATAGAGTTTAATTTTTCAGACAAAGATTGTATCTTTTCCAAGAACCGAGGCTAAACGTCGGTCAGATGTAACTAATTACCCGAACGCGTAGCTGCCAAAGCATAGTGGAGAACAGAAACTAACACGGGCTGACTGAGGTAGGCCAAGAATGATACTGAGTAGAGGTCTGGTACCATGAACAAGCTGCTCGGCACATGCTGGTACATTGTCTGATAACTGCCTCAACGACAACAACAGATTTAAACCCGGTTTCCTCTCTAGAGAAGGAGCAAAGGTCACGAAAATATTTGCTGTGTCCGCTACTTTCGTCCCAACCTGTTTCCATTGAGAACCGGAAACGGTGTGTGCTGAAGACGCTAAAACTCGCCAAGTCTCTTATACATGTCATATGTTTGAAAACATGGCGGCACTACAGCGCTGATCCTCCTCAAAAACTTTAAAGAATCGGTTAATATAAAACACCTGTTAGAGGTTTTTAAACGTGCGAACACGGACTATCATCAAAAAGGATTCCTTCTCTGGGCAGATAGCATAGAGGAACATCTTTTCGTGCATTACATTTTTGGATGAGTGGATTCCCTTTAAAAGTTGACATGTGTTCCAGCTGATCTGTTAATGGTAACGAAAACAAACGAATTCTGTTATCTTTGCGATATGCTTTAATGTCTAGGGTTTTTAGTTCAGACAGAAAACATATGGAAGTGTGTGCGATCAATAATTCTATCACTGTACGCGTTTTATCAAGTTCTCATTGCAAACACGTTTTGCAGGCGTATTGCAACTGCGCCAGTGGCATTGCTGTTGCTATTTCATCTCACTACGATTTCGACGAATTGACTTCGACAAAATAAAGAAATCAGAGTAATCCTTCATTCTTCTGAACATACTCGCGTCACAGAAAGTGATATCTTGTGTGTTGTCTTGTAAAGAGATAACCTTTTCTCTATAGATAAAATTAACATTTATATGATACTGAATTTACCCCACAATATGTCATGCTTTCTATATTCGTGAATCCTAACACTGAAATCCCTTAGCAGGTGTCTACACTGACAATCTATATCTACCGTGGCACTTTATTTCTTTATTAATGAAGATCTCTAATGCATTTACCATGACCCTGGACTCACGGATGTGACATTTGTGTCTAAAGATGGCCTTGGTCAATCGTCATTTTAGTAAAAATATAATCAAATGTAGCGAAATCGTTCTTACAACGATTGTGAAAGGATTATTGAATCATAGATTGCTATATGGTTGCTAAAAGTTCAGAATCTTTATGAGCCGTGGAAATAAATCAAAGCATTCAATCTCACACTGTGCTTCCAATCAGTTGCACTTCTTCGGTCTACATGTCAAAATTTTGAGTTACATCAGATTGTGAGGAGACTAGGAAAGTGTAATATGTATTGGATGACATAGCTTGTATGATTATGATCGTGCACTTGCTATTGTTGAACTGCATATTACTTTTATCTCGGCCACTGTGTGGCTGGCATGTTAATTTTACCACTACCATTTCTCACGATTTAGGACAGTCTGCTTGACGGTTCAAGGGAGACAACCCATTGAAGCAAATTTGCCAACTCAGGCTAGGTGCTGCTTTTCTGCGCCGATGTATCAACGAGAACTGAATTTGAACGTGGTCTCTGTAAAGCGCTAGCATTTCAAATAAGTCCGTCCTTCGATTTTGGACACTGGATCCCAGTTTTGATTAACGATGTAAATTCGTCGTAGAGAAAATAAAGTTAGCTAATATTTGAAGAGACACAAAGCTTCAGCTATTAATTTCACACATGGATAAAATTCTTGCAAATTCTTGTGCAAAAACCTCTTTTTTCAATTTTTATACAATATGCTATGAAAAAAGAAGAAAAAGCCTCGTTCATGTCACACACACCTTAATGTGTACAAAAATCTCTCCATGAATTTCTTAAAAAGTCTAAAGAGATTAGTAAAGCTTTGGATATTGAAGTTTTCGGTAGCCTTTATGCACTTTATAATTCAAACATACAGCCCTTTCCTTGGAACAAATAACCACTGCATGTTGAAGATGAACTATTCATGATTCAAAACGGAACATATGTGAGTATGTTGCAGATTGACAATGTTTACCACAGCGGAGATATCATATTATGTTCTGTTTCCTTCTATTTAGGTATATAGTGCGAATAGTATATATATAAATGTAGCCTTCTAAAACAGGCAGTTTTGAACCATACAATGGGTTTAACGTCGTGAGATCACATTCATATGTCCGACCTTCTTGAATATTGTTTTCTCCTTCTTAATTTCAGGGAGTAACATTCGTTCAAACAACATGTACTTTAATTCTACGATGAAATATACATCAAGATCTGTTGAAATATGTAACTGGACGATAATTTACACAGCAGGCAGTCCCTGTTATTGTATCCCATAGTGCGATTTGAAGAACTAGTTATATCGTTGTGTTAGGCTGATAGTCAGTACCCGTAGTGACTGGTTGTCAGTTCTTTAAAATTAGTGCTTTCATTAATGGACATATGACACCATGCTTATGTCATCTGTATTTAATGTCGGTATGGCGTTTCAGCGAGGCGTTACTACAAATATGCCAGCGTTAGTTAATATCAGCCAGGAAAGCGAGACACCGTCGGGACATGACAGCAATGACAGAGACAGCAACGTTGAATTATTTTTATTTAACTTCATGTGGGTTGTTCCAAGCGTAACAATGAAGAAAATGCTTGTTGTGGATTGTGGTTATTACATGTTGTAGTGTGCGAGGCTAGTAATCCGTTAAATTTCACATTTCATTTATATATATATATATATATATATATATATATATATATATATATATATATATATATATATATATATATATATGAAAATGAACCAAACCTCAAAGTACTCGATGGAGCAGCAAAACGGCGAAAAGAAGTTGTTTCCCCTGACAATGCGAATTGCTTTTGCTGAGTGCAATTAACTCCCTTTATCCGCTATAGCCGCTAAAGCAGATGGTCTGTCAAGAGCCAATTCGAAGGTTTTTTTGCAGTAGGCCTACGTAAAGGCGATTTCTATACAGCTGTTTCGTACATTGAGAATTTTGAACAAGGTCAGACATGGACTGATGATTACAGACTTGTGGCAACTGCTTCAGTGCAAACCATGGCTAGCGTTGTATTGGATCACATCCTCATGACGTTTGCAGCCTTAGGTGTGTGTGAAAAGCCATAATCGTGACAATCTTTCATGAAAGAGCCGATTAAAAAATTATAGAATAAGGATTAAATCCAGAACAGTGACGACACTGTGACAATTGGCAAATGGTCACACGTAACCGATAAAATCCAGAATCTTGTCAATTTACCTCAGTTAGGGTTTTATTCTGACTGTTCATGTAGATCTTAAATAGTATAACAACATACACACACCTCTGGCACCACGGTATAAGCACGAGTAGGTAAAATAAAATAAAAAATGAATTGCATTGTATTAGACGCCAATGATCTGTAGAATTACTTAAAATGCCGTGTTGTCATCACATTCTACAAACAATCTACATCAGCATTAACGGTCTACATCAATTATCGCACTGGCTGTAATGAACAGCTATTGTTTCAGCTTCAATGAGAAGCATCTTCACGACGGCAGTCTGTTTTCATATTTCGGAGAAATTTCGTACAATGCATATGTCGTCGGAAGTTGAACAGTGCCTATAGTTCATATTAAGTAACTGTGTCACCGAACTGGCATCAATTATCCTAACTAAGGCCCTGCTGGAGGTTAAGTTATTTTGGTAAACAAAAGCATTGTTGTGTAAGTTGAAAAAAAAAAAAACAGGTGCCAAATGATGTGAAACACATAGACCCATTGTTATGATGTATTGTGAATGATTGTTCATTTTTGTGGTGTAATAAAGAACTTGCATCAGTGACATGCCTAATTCACTGTTTTGCATTGTTCCTTCAGCATGTTTTTAAAACCCGCAGTCATCACTGGGCATTTATTTACCCTGCCACATTTCACAACTTCGTGTGGGCATGAGCACAGATTGGGGTGGTAACGGGTGTATTCTCTCCCCTTGATGTGCTAAGAGTTGGCCTTTCCTTTATCTTGTATATTAATACAAGCACACCCTAGCATGTAATGTGGATATTCCACTCGATGAAAGTAAAATATCGATTAGACTTGCTGGCTACCGCAATTATTATTATCGGCGTTTTTTTATGCTGACATATATTTTTCGAGAAACATAAATTGTACTCTATAAACCGAAATCAATAGATTATATGATCATTTCTTTGCTCTTTCAGTTGAAGAAGACATTGCAATGTGGTGCTGTTTTGAGAAAGTCATCATCCACATTTGGACTGCTGACTTGTTTTAAAAGTCCTGATTATCTTAATGTTGTCATCACCAAGTCTTTCAGTAAACTGAATAGAAATATTTATATGTGAAACCATACAAAGTTAAATAGTTTATGCCAATCCACAACAAGAACGGAACAACGGAATTTAATTGTATTTCAAATATGCATTTCCTATAAATATTCGTGTTATTTTTTTGTTTATTTATTTATTTAACTGGTGTTTTACGTTTTACTCAAGGATATTAATATTCATACTACAACATTAACTATATATGCACAACATCATGATTAACGATTCCATTTAATATCATTTAAATTATATATTTTTCAGTGATGTCTTAGACCACTTCTGTGGCCTATAGGTTAGAGCGTCCGCCTCAAGATCGGGAAACCTGGGATCAAACCCGGGGTGGGTCATACCACAGACTAAAAGTGATATTTGCTGTTGCCTCGCTTGGCGCTCAGCACTGTAAAGTTAGGGTAAGGAAACAGGACGCTTGGCCCGATGACAGTATAATGTCTGGGTGCGGTGTCATGTCTGGTGTCGTCGGAGTGATACTACTTGGGCGTCATAGACTCGCCCTGTACAAGACACAGTGTATGTACTCACACCTAATAACTCCTCGTCGTCATATGGCTTAAAACTTACTAAGTACGGCGTAAAACCCCAAGTTACATACATAATGTATCTATACGATTATTTTACCAAATAAATTATTAGTCAGCACGGGCCTACGTTTTTTATTTATTAATATTTTAGTCTTTGTTTATTTTATCTAGGTTCCGCCACGATAAGTCATAATCATTCATTCAGAGATATAAGCAAAAACCAAGAAGGCAGTTCCGAGTCATACTTCCGGTGTTTAGTACAGACGGTACTATTTACATCGCTGTGCAAAACGTCCCGTTGTTGTCCAACCCGGGAACCCGGCTAACGTTGCGTCCCTTATGGTACGGATCACCTTTACACTATTTCATTTCCCTTTCATGTCATTCTCATTATGTTTAATTGTCCTCGTTACGGCCGGTGTACGGGCCTATCATCAGCGGTCGAGCAGGTGGGCAAGTCAGGTGAGCGGTCATTATCACAGGTAACATGAGATCTCGTTTACAGCGATCATGAAGTCCCAGTCAGCATTCTGGAAAAGCTAAATGAGCATTTGCGGATTAAATCGGATGTCACAGAAGGCGGTAAGGGGAAATGGCAAGGCTGGCGATCAGAGAACGCCTGTCGCTGGCGGATCAAATACACTCCGCTAATAGCCCGCCGCATTTGATAGGTCACATGGTATAAAACTTGCCGCTTACGCCATTCAGTACTCCGTGAATTGACGACCGCCGGCTAATGGGCCTCTTGATCGCTAACTCACGATTCCAGATAAAAATGACCTCTCCGATTTCAGCTTCCAGACGGCATAGCTTCAGATTATTGCCACGGGCTCCAGCGCACAGTTCTCACAGACAGTTATATCTTACCACAGGAACGAATAATAAATCTTATGCTGAACATAGCTTTGCGCTCCCAATTAGCAAAACTCGGCTGCTTGTCTTACTTCTAACCTTACATCCGATTTCACCTCTGGATCCTCAGCGTACGTTCATTTATTGCGCTCAAATTTTGTGCATGTAGCTTTATTGATTGTTTTATTTGCAAGATAATTTAGGACTTATTTCCAAAGCTTAAGCACTATATACGTTACATTTAATAATCTTATACTTGATGTCAAACAGGCTGATGCTACAGTCTCTGTAAAATATTTAATGCCGCTTAATCGAGAGGCAATGAGTAAGTCTGAGAACGTCGATGTGGGTATGGCAATGTGAATGCATGTCGAATGTTGATTTCTTGGCTTCAGAAATTTATTTCTTTACTACAGAGTACTAGAACCCCACTGTTGTCTGCATCGTTGTAATACGCATTTTCTCGTCACCATATATGTCAGAAATACAGTCAGTCGTTCATTTATTCATTCAAGAGTGCATAAAAATACAGTCCTACTTTCATTCATTCATTCATTCATACAAGAGTGCTTCCCCACTGTTTCCATATTTTAATGTCTTTCACGGGAGTTCCATGGCGTTCCATATCAATAATGGCCAATTCTCAAAACGACGTACAGCACAAACCACAGAGAACTAATGAAGTACATATATAAAAAGTACGGAACCAGGACGGAATCCTGCAAAGAGAAGCAGTTTCAATGATGTTGGAAAGACGCAATGAGTGTTCTAGGCGCGTGAGTGAACTTAGTATTCATATCGTGTATCGTTCTAGCATATAAGTTGTCAATAATAAAATATGTATCCCAGTTGCGCTTTGATTGCAACTGTTCATATATCCAACGCAGTGATCTAATTCAACACGATGAATGTACTGCCCCTAGCTATGGGTTAAGTGGGAGTAGACACATCACGCAGCGTGGCGTGCGAGACTCTGAACCTGAAACAGGACCTGCTGGTGTCATTGTTACGTTAAAACTGGGTTGTATTCTAACGTTTGCAATATCACGAGTATGTATAAGTATTTATTGTATCGTCACACTGTTTTCAATGTTACGTGATCCTGATGGGCTGGGAAACGTAACGTCACATTGTTTTCAATGTGACGTCATCGTCATGAGCTGGGAAACCTACCTTCACACTGTTTTTTAATATTACGTCATCGTAATGAACTGGCAAACCTACCGTCACACTGATTTCAATGTTACGTCATCGCAATGAGCTGGGGAAACGTACCGTCATACTGTGTTCAATGTTACGTCATCATGATGAGCTGGGAAAGGAACATTTGACATTTTACGTTTAACAGGTCCCCATAATACTCACTGAAACTCAGGAAACTTAGAGTGAATGTTTTTCATGAATTAACTTTGGCCCGCTAGTTTTTCCAGTAAGAAGATATGTACACGCCATATAATGTACACTGATATAATTTACAATGTAAAAAATCATAAACTATCCCTCTTGTCGTATAATGAATGCGTGGGAAGATGCCGTGTTCGTCTTTGTACAAGTATAGGTCCAGATAAGATCTAACATCGGGAGAGTCTGTGGTATGCTTCGCATCCAGTGAAATTCACATGTTCAGTGTCTTAAGAAAAGATTTCATAACGTCACTGCTATATTAATATGTGGAGTTGTATGCGAGCATACAGGGATATGGCATCTCTCCGAAAAAAAGAATCTATACGTCGAAACATTGGTATACCCGTCCATTTGAGAGAAGTCAAAAGTTACCATCAAACATATTCTGTATAGCTGAGTGTACATGTGGAGAATAAAGATGAGAAACAACTGGTTTGTTTAACTCTCAGATCAGCGGTGAGCCTTACACAAGATCAATTGATCAAGTTCAATGCATATATTTTAACAAAATAGACAAATAATACAACTCACACTAATATCACACTAATATACAAAACAATTTATGTGTATATATATATATATATATATATATATATATATATATATATATATATATATATATATATATATATATATATATATATATATCATTTTACATCGTCCAAATCCAGATGGAAATATTCTGGCTTCCAAAGGCAAGTCAGTCCACGTAAATATAGAATCCACAGTTGAGATGAATTCCTCAGTCTACACATGACAGCCCGATAAGTGGTTTATTCCCCAACTGCGAGTGAGTGTGTAACTTCTCAGGGCGGACGGGTTGACAGTAGTGAGCGTGATGCCTAACTGTCGATGAATGTTTCTTCGGAATTGTACAGAAAGTCACTTTCAGGTAAACTGGAATGAAATGTACGTAATGGCACAAAGAGACAATGAGCGATACAAGCTCAGAAATAACGTCTCCAACAAACAGCAAGTGACGAAACACAAGCTCACAAAGTCCTCTGTACACAAAATGGACTATAAATGACGAATGTCGAATGGCGTGAAAGCCGATATCGCCAAACCCAGCAAAATCCTTCACAGTGAATGCCAGTAAATATGACTGCTGTCAAATGGACTTGAGCAAATAACTGCTCACAAGTGGACCTTTGTGGATGACTGATTTCACATAGACTCGAATAAATGGCTGCGAGCTTCACAACTCCATCACTCATATTTATTGATAAACGTAAAAGAAATTCTGGATGGCTTGATCATAAACATCTTTACAACACCAATACATATCTCTAGAATGTACACTCAATTTACAATGACACTAAACTCATGAACACCGAAGCCTCGAGAACGCTCGACTGAAATACAGTGCAGGCTATAATGTACACGGAGAAAAAAATGTAGGTCAGACACTGACAAATAAAAAAATTTAAAAATATAATACAATGTACAGGGTTCGTAACACACATAATATACTTTTATAGATTACTACATACGTTTTCGTATAGATTATGTATTTACAGATGTCAATGTGGTTTTCGAATATTAACTAAAATTAACGTTTTTGTTTAAGCTAGTATGATTTTTCTATTTCTTATTGTCTTTGCATGGATATTGTTATTATCTGTGTGGAAAGCATTAACTCTCTCTCTCTCTCTCTCTCTCTCTCTCTCTCTCTCTCTCTCTCTCTCTCTCTCTCTCTCTCTCTCTGGCAAACAGCTGGCATTGTTTTAATGTCGTTGTGCGTTAAATAACTGACATTGTTCTAATGTTGTTGTGTTTTAAACAACTGGCATTGTTTTAATGTTGTTGTGTGTTAAATTTGCTACTATTTATGCATTTACACGAACAGTTAGAATAAAACCCTAACTGAGGTAAATTGACCATAGGCCGTATTTCATTGGTTACGTGTTACCATTTGCCAGCTATCACACTGTCGGCGCTACTCTGGCTTGACTCTACGTACTGTATGTTTTAATGAAAATGTATTTGTATTAAGACTAAAAATTTTTCCTGCCACGCCAACTTTACGACAAGAGGGATAGTTTTCATTTTAACACTATAAATTCTCCTTACACTTGGATGTCTCGTTCAGGCAAGATCAAAACTGAAACCTATTTCCTTTCACTGTGTAACTTTTAAAATTATTTAATTGATTGCAGTGCTCTTATAAGTAAATATGCGTCGAAATATACATAACCCAGGCTTATAGATAGGGTCTGTATGCATTCAGACCCCGATTCATCGAAATTTGTGCTAAAGGAAAATACCTTGTTTTTTCTCCAAATATGTATCTCAGTTCTAACATTATTCTATTTTGGACCACATCAAGTAGGAACTAAATTTTCATCACTTGCTCAAACCTTTGTTCCGTGAAACTCGACCTATATAAATGAGCCAAATGTTAGGTGTATAGGCATGGAGTATGACGGACGCAGTTCTGAAATGAACGGCCTCATGAATTTTTGTTGTGTAAAATGTGCGCATGGGCATAAGCTGTAACCAGGAAATACTAATTCACCCAAACGGCTTCCGGTAAAATGTTAGCAAACCATGCTCATTTCCTGAGATTAACGCTGATGGCATCGTTTTTACACTTATAAGAATAAGGCAAAAGACGTCAGTAGATTTCACAATGTCCTCCAGTAATTATTTACGTTTTTAAAGATTGATTATACCTTCAGTAATTCTTCGGATCAAAGTTAATCCCATTTCTTTTTCTCAGTGATGTAGTCTGTACCTTCACTTTTGGGAAAATTATGAAAACAAATCTAAAAGAAAGTTCCGGGCTGAGATTGTGTGTTGGAGATAAGTACAAACCGCTACATCAGATCAGAATTATAAGAAATATGGAAATTTCTGATCCTTGGTAAACACATGTGTTGACTAAACCTTTACACTTTCTAAATATGTTTAACTGTTGACTAATAATACATGGAACTCTTTTCGATAGCTTAACACTTATTTTACACCATTTGAGTAACATGCAAACTCGTAATGTTTACTTACACTCATGCCTGCAGCCAGACCCCTGGCTGTCAAGAGTTGGGACATCAAGCGACCGACAAACTGACCAACTCCCCGAATGACCGACAGACAGGTTAACTCACAGTGTTGCATGGAGTAGCTATAAGAATTAACCGAATCTTTAACTCTGACAAACAACAACAATTGATATTTGTACAATATATTCACTATAACTTCAGTTAAAGCGATTTCGGAATTGTATATAGTTTTACCAAGTACCCAAAACAATGAAGCAAAATGACAAATCCGAAAAAAAGCAACAAGGAAAAAATAGAAGAGATAAATCTGAAATTGGTTTTGCGTCAAATCTGCTCTCACAAGAGGAGGGTTTACAGTCGCCAGTAATTCCCATTTAATGAAAACTCGTATTTCAATGCGCTGCGATGACGACAATCAGCCCGTTTTGATTATAGTCTTTGACATACTTAACGAGCTTATAGATCAGTTCGGGGCTGTCGTTTCTGTTTGAATGGCAACCAAAGTTGTTTATTCCGCACCGAACAAAGCACGCACTTCACTCGCTCCACTTTTAAAGAGCCGACAAATTACGCTTCCACGGGGCGTTAAGTTTTCTGAACGAGCGACTTATCACTAATCACACATGGCTACCGAATCGCGCCAGATTTAATATACTTTCCGGGCGTATTGCTGTCTTTATGATTACTGTCACCGGACTATAGTGCATCGCAGAATTGCCAAATGCTTTCAAATATCCCATCTCAACTTATATTTTATTTATTGATAATCCCTTTCTGTCATCTGCAGATCGGAAATAAATTAGCCGGAAAGACGCTCGCTTGGATTTAGCCAGGGAAGGCCAATGGAACAGCGGACAAATCACCTAAACAGTCCATCACACAAACCCAGTAAATGTCTTTCTTCGATAGCTTTTCCTTCCATTGAGACAAAGATCTTCATCCTATTGAAATTGCAAAGCGTGGAATTAGAATTACCTTATTCCCCTGGAGTCCGGACTACGGCAAATACGACTCGTCCATTTGCTAAATTAATTGCAGAGATAAATCGGGATCATTTCGGGAAAACCAAACCTTTTTATTTCCTTGTTGCTTTACACGACATAATCACCGATGATCATATCAGAATCCTGGCGCTGCACGCTCCATTTCCCCCAAGCCGTTCACACCTAAGCATCGGCTAATTACTCGGTCATGGAGCCTGGCTTCCATGGACCGGAAGGCACGAAGTGTCGTGCATATGGATGCTCTGAAATGTTTGGTGCACCTTGATGATACCGCTTATGTGGGCCTACTTACACAAACCATTGTTTAATGGCTGATAATGAGAAACATGCGAAATGACAAATCCTCTGCAAATTTTGCACGGAATTTTTTATTTTTTTTTGCATACGTTACCGCCTGTTACATGCTGATATATTGCGTTATTAGCAGGGTATATATTGGGTAAAGACTTCCTCGGGAAACGATAAGATCCAGTATCTAATAATATCTAATAATATTTATTTATTTTTTATTTATTGATTTGATTGCTGCTAGTCACCGTGTCACAGTCAGTAATCTCCCACTTATGGGCTTGCGATCAGTTTAAGGGTGTTGGAAAGCCGAATGCCGGGATCAACTACAGACTTTTGGGACGTTACTGATGAGCTTTCCCGGGTGTGACTTATACTTAGATATGCATATCTAGACAAAACGTCTTCGTTGACGAATTAAAGATCACAGGCGAATCGTGAACAGTTTATCGTCGCTAAGGCCCCGGTAAAAAATGTAAGCTAAAGTTTCCCTTCAAAAGGCCGATATTGAATCAAAGTATCATGCCTATAGCGAACGAAAGATAGTTGTCATACAACTTCTTTAAGCCTGGTTCTCATAGAGCCGGGCATTATAACATTATAAAGCAGTCTTATTATCAGTTGTTAGATAAACATGTTTAAGTATGTTAAACATTAAACACGTTTGTTATCTGTTGCAAAGATGTTTATCACGCGTTTAAATGTTGAACCTCTGTGTTTTTTTTTCATTGTGGGTGAATACACCTACTTGTGTAAAATGCCTACAGCTATGTTTTAGAATGCCATTTCCCGACAAAGTTCGTGGAGACATATTAAGGGCTGGAATGTACAATTTAGAAAAAATATCTGGGCCTACATCTGCGCCTGATGAAGTATACCAATATGTGGTACGACACAACTGATCCTAATAGAAACTGTTAAAATTAATTCTCTCAGTATCTACCACATGTATCTAGTCAAGTTACTTCTGTTTTAGAAATTAGTTAAATAATCACATATTAAAATTGATTTAAGTGTGCGCGGGTCTTATGTTCACGAAAAGGACCTGCAAACAACTGCATAAAACCCAGGCAGTAAGATTCCGTTGGTCTTGTCCTAATAGTCACTAAGTTGGTGTTAAACTACCGCTTCACCGTGAAGCTACGTAATTGTTTCTTTAGCTTTTATTTATTTATTTAATTGGTGTTTTACGCAGAATCCAAGAATATTTTAATTATGCGACGGAGGCCATCATCATGAAGCTAGGAAACTGGGTAAAGCCCGGGGAAAGCCACGACCATCTACAGGTTTCTTACAGGCCTTATGCACTTACGACCTTTCGCTTTTAACAAAAATCGCGTGTTAATATCTATTAGCGCTCGAGACGGGACACTTTTTTATCTCAAATTTTCGTCTCAAATTTGTATTTCTAACCCAATTTTAGTGAATAACAGTAAGTAATTCAATAAATCCCAGATGACTATATTTATATGAGTTGGGCATGGAACTATATTAAACTATAGGCCTACAACAAGAATAGGTAAACAAAATATATTTTGTGTTCTAACATCGGTGTGAGATGGTTTACTTTCCCGCATGTCGTGATTTAAGAATCCCCTTAGAGCCATCAACGAGTTGGTGCTCCCGAACGTCCCCAAAGCGGCTTAATATGAAACCGTTCCGTGTGAGCTTAATCCTTCGATCATTCCACTTTCTCTAAATGGGTACAACTCTGATGTGAATTGAAACTTCTGTCTTTAAACCCACTTGACCATATCTGCATGGAAAACATTTTAAGTTAGAAAGGAGTCCGTCATCTCAGGGGACGATTCGTCCGCGACGAGGTACCGCCAAGATACCGTCCATTCTCCTGCATCCATCAGCGTCAAAAACAAAGTCCCTCCTGATCAGACGACAAGGAGGTAAAAGACGGCACAGTTTCCCGGATCACGCATGGAGTAGCAAGCGTCGACGATCTAACCCAAGCGCATTAGTAGGTTTTATTTGATAACAAGATGTGTCGGAAGGAGATGATCAGAGGCAGTGACCCTGCTAATCCCCTACCCCCCGGGGAGGGGGATGAGGGGATTATGATCACAGATTAATGCAGCGACGGACTCTTAGCATAAATCAAGATTGAAGCCGTATGCTGTTGACGAGAAAGCACCTGCCTTTATTGGAGGACAACTGCAAGCCAACTATGCGAACTCCTAGAAAAAAATCCCCAAAACCTTGGCAATGAGACGGATGAGCTGGTATCTCTGGAGACTTTATCATCCCGCAGCTTCATGCACTATACCGGATTACACATCTTTGTCGCCTCCCCCCCCCCCTTTTTTTTTGGAGTTCACTTGAATTGAAAGCCTCGGTGTCTGCAGTAAAACAGAGAACTCACAAATGATAAGAAAACATCGTGACCTTTTGTAAATCACTGTTCCATCCGGGAACAATACTTTTACCTAAATCTGTTTTGACTAATAAATGCTGAGGTTAATATAACAAACAACAAAATCGATGTGTTTAACAGCAAACAATGCAAAACAAAACTATTAAATTCCGCCTATAGAAATGTATTTGGCCTGCTTGTCACGAAATAAACCCACGTAGATTCTGATTCAGTGATACTACGCTTATCTGTTCCACACATACGTGCTTTGAAATGTTTGCATACACGAATATATATGACTTCCTATCTAGTGGTAATCTACTCCCTGTATATTTTTTGCAATTCACATATTTCAATACACAATAATGTCTAAAAACTATACGTCATCAGTGTTCTCAATTATTTCCATTGATTGAATTACTCTTAATCATTTATATGATGTAATATATGACACCTATTCATCGTAGAATTAATTTGTGTGTTTATATTTGATTTTTTGTTTGCGTAATATGGCGTATAAAAGTATACTGCTCCGACCAGCACTTGCATGGCCCGGGATCACGAAGCGATCTTAGACTTCAGTAAACATTTCAATCATTAAACTTGGTATGTTCCTTCCCTTTATTTTAGGTGAAATTTGTTACAAATAGAAATAACAATTTTAAAATGATATGAAATATTGACTCAAATCTAAGATCGATTCAGGATCCCAGGGCCTGTGACCTGTTTCATTCAGGGTATGTAGCGTTACGTTTACGTTGCTGTCACGGCAACGCAATACCTACAGGAATGGTCGCCACAGAAGTTAAGTGCATGTAATTAACGTTACGTGCGTTTTGTGAAACAGGGGTCGGTTTCATCAAGCATACTTAGCGTTAAGTATCATTCAGCTATGTGTATTTCATATCTCAACCACGTCTGTTGCCATGGTAGTTACGGGTTTACTTAACTAAGTGTGCTTCATGAAATCGGTCCCTGCATGGCCCGTAAGGCCGATTCAACAAGGCCAGTTTTGACTTCAGTCAGAATTTCAAATATGATTTCAGAGCTTATTTTCTAGCCCTGTTTATTTAAATTTTGGCCACCTCATCAATGTTATCTGAAGACGAATGTGTGAAAACTTCGACTTCCATAACCAAAAACTAAGCATAGTGACAACAAAACTTAGATCAGAAACACCTTTGCGGAACTGGCCCCTGCCATTTCTGACTAAAGTCAAAATTTGAAATACGTTCTCAAAGCTTATTTTGGGATTTTAGAAATTAAGATTTTTGCTTCTCATCAATGTTATCCTAACACAAATGTGTCCAAATTTCGACTTCCAGTACCAAACCTAAGAATAGTGTAGAATTTTAAAATTTTTACTTAAGTCAGAACAGACTTTGTGAAAACAGCCCCAGGGGCAACTGAAAAAGTACGTATAAACATGAATTGCAAAGGTTTTTGATCTAAAACCGAGGGTTCTAGCAGAGTAACTACATGTGATTATTGAGTTACATTATTCTATTATTTTGTAGCTCGTCTTTGGCAGAATTAAACCGCACAATTCTACTTT